>NC_058133.1:432595418-432606133 GCF_016433145.1 Gracilinanus agilis | reverse complement strand
GGAAACTATAAATAAGTTAAGTGAACACAAAATAGTATACCTGTCAGATCTCTGGGAAAGGAAAGATTTTAAAACCAAGCAAGAGCTAGAGAAAATTACAAAATGTAAATTAAATGGTTTTGATTATATTAAGCTAAAAAGCTTTTGTACAAACAAAAACAATGTAGCCAAAATCAGAAGGGAAACAACAAATTGGGAAAAAATCTTTATAACAAAAAACTCTGACAGGGGTCTAATTACTCAAATATACAAGGAGTTAAATCAATTGTATAAAAAATCAAGCCATTCCCCAATTGAAAAATGGGCAAGAGACATGAATAGGCAATTTTCAGGTAAAGAAATCAAAAGTATCAATAAGCACATGAGAAAGTGTTCTAAATCTCTAGTAATTAGAGAAATGCAAATCAAAACAACTCTGAGGTATCACCTCACACCTAGCAGATTGGCTAAAATGAAAGAAGGGGAGAATAATGAATGTTGGAGGGGATGTGGCAAAATTGGGACATTAATGCATTGCTGGTGGAGTTGTGAACTGATCCAACCATTCTGGCTGACAATTTGGAACTATGCTCAAAGGGCTATAAAAGATTGCCTACCCTTTGATCCAGCCATACCATTGTTGGGTTTGTACCCCAAAGAGATCATAGACAAACAGACTTGTATGAAAATATTTATAGCTGCGCTTTTTGTGGTAGCAAAAAACTGGAAAAGGAGGGTATGTCCTTCAATTGTGGAATGGCTGAACAAATTGTGGTATATGCTGGTGATGGAATACTATTGGGCTCAAAGGAATAATAAACTGGAGGAGTTCCAGGTGAAATGGAAAGACCTCCAAGAACTGATGCAGAGTGAAAGGAGCAGAGCCAGAAGAACATTGTACACAGAGACTGATATACTGTGGTAAAATCGAATGTAATGGACCTCTGTACCAGCAACAATGCAATGACACAAGACAGCTGTGAGGGATTTATGGTAAAGAATGCTACCCACATTCAGAGGAAGGACTGCAGGAGAGGAAACATAAAAGATAAACAATTGCTTGAATGCATGGGTTGGGGTGGACATGATTGGGGATGTGGACTCGAAACTACCACACCAATCCAACTATCAACAATTTGGAAATAGGTCTTGATTGATGACACATGTTACAACCAGTGGAAATGTTTATTGGCCATGGGTGGGGGGAGAGTAGGGGGTGAAGGGGAAAGTAGGGGCATGAAGCATGTAAACATGTTAAAAATGAATATTAAAAATGTTTTTAAAAAACCATATATATAAATGTGCATACATTTGTATAAATATTATTTACACATACACACACACATACAAAGGTTTTGTTTGGTCTGATCCCTACTGAATACTTTAGAGATTTAAAGGTGAGCTTATTTGTTTCTTCAGTGTCTGAAATATATATGAGAATTAACACCCAAGATATGCATATTATAAAAATCAATTAAATATGCATGGCAATAATTTTTTAAAATATAAAATACAAAAATACACAAAATTAAACTATAAATGGTGCACCAAATGTTTCCATTTCCTTAATTACCCACTGTCCTCAGCCTCTTACAATCTGCCTTCTGTACCAGCTGCTATACTGAACTTCTCTCAGAGGTCATCAATGGACTCTTAATTGCCAAATTAAATGGCAGAGGTGTTTTTCAGTCTTTATCCCCCATGCTCTCTCTGTATTGCATCTGGTGCTGTCCACATGACTTCCTTTGGCTTCAAAGACACTATACTCTCTCCCCAAGTTTTCTTCATTCATCTCAAATTGTTCATTCTTTATCTTCTTCACTTCAATACTTTTTGTTCCCATCCTTAGTCCTCATCTATTTCCTTCTACATACACTCTCCCTCATCCACATCAAGCATTCCCATGGCTCCATCTACCAACTCTGTACAAATGACATCCAGATCTACATCTTCAGGGTACCTCTCTTGTGAACTTCAGAACTGCATCCCCAGATATCTTACCAGAGATCTCCACCTGTATGTCCTACCAGCACCTCAAAGTCAACATTTCCAAAGCTGCTTTTATTGTCTTTTCCATATTTGTCAAGAAATCAAGCATTTGGTAAGCCCCTACTATGTGCCACATCCTGTGCTAAGCACTGAGGTTACAAAGAGAAATAATCAGTGGAGTCACCATTTCTGAAACTTTGGAGTTTTCCTTAACTGTTCTTTCTTTCCTTTCCTATCCAGGCAGATACTAAATTTTGTTAATTTTACCAACGATATACCTCCCATTCATATCCTTTATTATGACCTATCCTGGTCATGTATACTTTTACCAAAGAATGACAAAATTTCAGATTTGGAAGGGATTTCTTTGGCCATCTGGTCTAACTTGGGCCTAAAAGGAGCCCTCCACCATAACCTACCCAACTGTCAGTAATGCAGCCTCTACTGAGAAGGTCTCCAGTGAGGAAGAACCTATTATATAATCTCCCAAGGCAAGGTATTCTATTTTGGATTAGATCTAATTGTTAAGATGTTTTTTTTTCTTATAAGCCTAAATTTCCTTCTCATAGCTTCCACTTACTGCTACTAGCTCAACCCTCTGGGGCCATACAGAACAAGTCTAATTATCCTCTTCCACATAACAATACTTCAAACCACTGATGACAGCTGTTATGTATTCCATGAGTACTTCTTCTCTGGGATAAATATACCCACTTGTTTTAACAAGCCCTCATACAACATGAACTCAAAACTTTTCACTATCTTGGTCAACTTTTGGTGGACAAATTCTAGCTCATCAATGTTCTTCCTAGACTTCAGGGTTGCAGATTAAATAGAACACTTCCTTTTGTGGTTCAACCAGGACAAAGTATAAGACCATGAAGACAATTCCTGAAGGTTCTGTCTCTCTTATTGCAGGCCAAGGTCAAATTAATTTAGACTAACTTTCCAGTAACTCTCCCTGCCTTTTATTTCCCCTCCCCAAGTTTATCCATCATACTTCTATCAGATCAATCTTTATTCATGTATCAAGTGATAACCAACCTCTGCACAAAACCCTAGTATGGTTTTAATAGCTTTTAATACCACCATATCTTCCTGACCTATCTCATACTTTTTCTTTCCACATATTCCATACTTCAGCTACACACACAAGCAGACAAACACCTTGGACAGATTGTTCATACTTCTCACTAGGAAGATCCTGCTTCTTGCCTTATCTCCTATCCTCAGTTTTTTATGTCTTTTATCTTTTTAGTCAATTATGTAATGGGGAAGATATTTACCTTAAGAAATGTTTTCAAAGGACTGTGTGTTCCCATTTCATACCTTCTTCAAGGCTGCTTTTGTAAGATGTTATAGAGATTGGAAAGTAGGTCTATGGGTCAGAATTATTAACAGAATAAAACTTTAGAGCTAGAAGGGACTTGGGAGGTTTCTTCATTTTATGGATAAGGAAACTGAGACCCAAGTGAAGTAAGTTGGTCAAACAAATGAACCATAGAGCCAGAATTCAAACTCAGACTTAAAATCCAGAAGATTTCATTTAGACCAAGCTTCCTTCCACGAGACAGACAGATCACACCTAGAGCCTCAAACATGCTTGCACCCTGCTCTTGAATGTATCCTCCATGATAACCCTTAGCGTGCACTTTTTTGATCTGGGGGAGAAGCAACAATAGAAAAGAGGGATTATTGGGCCAGACATTGCCAAACACGGGAGAATTTTCTGTGTCCTAGAGTTCTGAGGATTCATCACTCAGCTTTTTGTTGGGTTTTAGACTACCTTTTTCCTGAGAAAGAACCTCAGCTGCTCTTTTTTCAGTAATAATAACAACCCTTGCTTTTTTCCCAAAAACTTTAGTCTAGCTATCTTGAAATATAGAGAATCACATAGTTAACTGGAATAAAATCTTTATAGTGTAAGGGTTAAAAGGTAGGAATTCAGCAAAAGCAAGGAGAGCAGTTGAATACAACACTTAGTTTAATTTGAGAAGTATAGATAGAAAATAGAAAGGAGGAAAGAGAGATTATTTTTCTAATACCCTATGACTATACCTAAATTCCTAATATTAACTAAAATTTCTAAAACCCTACTTCTAACTGTCTTCTTGCCTGGCCAGATCAGGCCTATCTAACCTACTCTATCTAAAATTGATTCACTAACTACCTATATTACACTAATAAATCAACAGCCACCACTCACAACCTCCTTAAATAAGTTTTAATCCTCCAACTGTCAGTATTAAAATGTCAGTAGCCCCTTGCCTCAGACACAGATCTCCTTCTCTCCCAAGATCCAAAGGCAAAAGCCTTAACTGCCAACTTATTCCTTCCTTATCTCTTCCCTCATCTCCTTGGTAACAGAATCTTCAGCCTGGGCTCACTTACCCCTGTCAGCTCTGCTCCATCTAGAAATCTCCCTCTCCTGCCTCTTAAAGAGACAGAGATTAAGAAAATACCTTTAACATATACCCCTGAGATCCTTTGGGAGACTAGTCTCCCTAATGGATCTTTCAAACAAAACTATCTTATACTATTAATTCTTTCTAATAGAACACATTAGAAACAGGGAGAAGAAAGAGAGAAAGAGCAAAACAAATCTTGCAACATACAAGTCTCAAATTATAAACAATTACAAATGCTTACAGTTACAAAATTATAATAATAGTTACAAATAACACAATCCTGACTATACTCTACAGAAATAAGAACCTAAAGATATTTATCCAAATTTGACTTACAATTATAATTGTAAAAAAATAAGAACATTATATACAAGAATATTATATAAATACAATATCAAAATGCCCCTAAGGTGGGTGTTGACCAACATTTATAACACTTTGTAGCACTTTATAATTTACCTATCATTCAGTTATTTTAACTTTTTTCTATAATCTTATAAAAGTATATTAATAATAATCATTTCTTAAACAGAAATTCTATAATATAAATTATACACTTACCTATTGGCTACTACTCATTCTATTTCAAAATCAAATTTTCAAGTACAAGAAAATTAAACCTTTTATTGAAAAAATATATATATATAAGTTTAGGAGTTCAATGTCATTGATGCATACATGCAGTCAATCGCTTATGATGGAAGGTATTTTTTTCACAGGTGAGCAATGGATCCATGATGTCTTTTCTCCAATTTGTATTGCTGTTGGGGTTGTTAAAAGTACTTGGAATGGACCTTTCCAGGCCAGCTGAGTTGCATATATTGTATCTCCTGGATTTAAATTGTGTAGAGAAAAGTCTATAGGCCCAGCTTGCACTATGGCTCCTGATTCCTGAAGTTCCCATATTTTGGATTGCAGATGTCAAATATATGAAGTACTGGAAATATCTCCTCCTAGCAATGATGTATACACAGGTTTAAACAGTTTAGCATGAATTGGTGGATGACCAAACAGCATCTCAAATGGTGAGATATGTAGATCTCCCCTTGACCTGCTTTGAAGGTAGAATAGCGCTAGAGGTAGAGCTTCAGGCATTTCAAATTAGTCTCAGTGCATAGTTTTCTGATCATCATTTTCAGTTCCCTGTTCATTCTTTTGACTTGTCCTGAGCTCTGGGGGTAGTATGGTACATGAAACTTTGGTCCTATTCCTAAACATGAGTAAATTTGTGACAAAACTGAATCAGTAAAATGAGTTCTCCTGTCTGAATCAATCCATGCTGGCAGACCAAAACAAGGTATAATATCTCTTAAAAGTACTTTGGAAACAAACATCACAGTTGCTCTAGCAATTGGAAATACTTCTGGCCATCTGGTTAGCTGGTCTACTATAACTAAGCAAAATTTGTAATGTCCAGCCTTTGGCATTGTCATGAAATCTATTTGCAGATGTTCAAAAGGTGTGTAAGCCAAAGAATGTTCACCCAAAGCTTTTCTGTGAAAGATATTTTGGTTATATGTGGGGCAGGTTTGGCAGGCTGCCCACACTTTAGAGGTGATATTAGTTATGCCAGGGGCTATCCATACTTTTTTCACAGAGTCTACAATGCTTTGTGTTCCAAAATGACAGTTTTTATGAATGGATTGACAGATTTGACAATAAAAAGTTTTAGGGAGTATTGGTTTTCCTTCAGATGCCACCCATACACCATTAATCTGTTTTGCCTTGAAGTTTTGTTTCCATTTTTAAAAATTCTTTTTCATTATGTGAAAGGGATAAATCTGAGTCATTGATAACTGCCAAATTTAAGATTAATCAGGGCCTTTTATAGCAGTGAATTTTTCAGCAGCTTCTGCCCAGTGATTTCCTTTAGGGACAGGGTCAATTCCACCTGTATGGGCAGAACAATGTACAACAGTCAGGGTTTCAGGTAGTTGGAGAACAGAAAGAACCTCATTGATGATTTTAGCATTTGTGATAGTTTTGCCAGCTGATGTTAAAAATCCCCTTTGAAGCCAAAATGTACCAACAGCATGACATATTCCAAAGGCATATTTTGAATCAGTGTAGATAGTTGCTTTCTTGTTTCTTGCGATTACACAGGCATGTTTCAATGCTATTAATTCTGCACCTTGAGCACTAATATTTAATGGCAGTGAAGTTGACCACAGAGTGGCAAATTCTATGACGACAACTGCTCCAGTGTAACATGTACCATCCCTCATAAAGAAAAAAACCATCTGTAAACAAAACTAAATCTGAATTTTCCAAAGGAATGTCCAGGAGATTTTCATGAGGCTTTTCTGCCATGGACACTAATGACTTGCAACTATGCAATGGTTCTCCTGTGATTGGTAAATCTGGAAGTAAGGTGGCAGGGTTGAGTGCAGTGTTTTAAAGTAATGTTTTCATTGCCTAATAAAAATTATTTCATATCTTGTAAGTCTTTGGCTAGAGTGTTCTATTCCTTAGCAACAATGCTTCAACATCATGAGGACACATTATCGTTAGTGGGTAACCCAATATTAAATACACAGATTTTGTTACTAGCAAAGCTTTTGCACCTATGCCTCTAAGACATGGTGGTGCTCCTGAAGCTATTGGGTCTAGTTGAGCCAAATAATATGTAATTGTACATTGAACGGGTCCTAAAGCTTGGATTAAAACACCTGAAACTATTCCTCTCCATTCATGTATATACAGAGTGAATTTTTTTTTGTAATCTGGGATTTTGAGGGCAGGGGCAGATAGAACAGCCTGTTTTAATTTAGTAAGCGCTTTTAGGTATTCTGCATCCAATCTAAGTGGTTCAATGACTGCATCTTTTGTCAGTGCTGTCAGGGGTTTGGTGATTTCCCCATAGCAAGGAATCCATTGCCTGCAAAATCCTGTTGTTCCCAAAATTGCTCTTAATTGTCTTTTAGTAGATGGATTTTTGGGTATCTTCAATACACTTAAGGGAAATGAAACAGGCAACTATAGCTAAAATAAATCCTAAATTCTCCTCTTTTGGGAGACATCACTGAACCTTTGCCTTTCTGATTTTGTGTCCTCTCTTATATAATTCCAACAGGAAATGTTTGCTATCTTCTTGGTATGCTGAGGCATTTGGTGAGATCAAGAGCAAATCATCCGCAAAGTATATGAAATGGCTCTCCTTAAACTCGATATTTGCCAAATCTTGTGTCAAAATACAATTGGACTTTCTATGTAACCTTGAAGCAGATGACACTACGTGTTTTGAGCCTCTTTCCAGGTAAATGCAAATATTTTTGGGGTATCTTCATGGATAAGTATTGAAAAAAAGGCAGAACACAGCTCTACTGCTGTGAAATATTTAGCAGTGCTAGGAATAGAGGTAATAATAATTGATGGACTTGAAACAACAAGGTGTTTATTGATGACATGATTATTAACAGCCCATAAATCTTGAACAAATCAATAAACAGGTTTTCCATTTTTGTCTAATTTTGTTTTTTTTAATAGGCAAAATAAGTGTATTGTATTCTTATTTGCATGGGATTATTATTTTCTGCTCACTTAAAAAATTTATCACTGGGGTAATTCTCTCCATTTCTTCTTTTGATAATGGATATTGAGGAATGGACAGAGGTGGGACACCTCTTGTTCTAATTTGAACCAGAACAGCTGATTTAAGCAGGCTTACATCAGAAGAAGATGTAACCCAGAGAGATTTGGGTATATCTGTTGGTATTTTAAAGATGGGAATTTTGTCCATCTCCTGACTAGAAAGAGTACAGGGAATACATTTAGAGATTCTTCAGGTAGTTCTAATGTAATATCTCCATCTTGAGTACATATTATTGTGGCTTTTAATTTATACAAAATATCTCTCCCTATTAAATTCATAGAGGAGTTAGGCTTTAAAAGGAATGAATGTTCCATGGATAAAGGTTCCACAAACATCATTTATAGTGAAAGCTTTGGGATTTTCAGAGGTGCTCCAGACACTCCCACAACATTGATAGAGCCAACAGAATTACAATTAGAATCAGGTACCTTCTTCAGCACAGCTCTTGATGCCCTAGTATCTAGAAGACAATCATATAACATATTTCCATTTTTCAGTGTTCAACTGCCAGTAGCAGAGACAGTTTGGTTAAAGTGAGAAATAGTTTCATTCAGTTGAGAAATAGTTTTGGCCATTTGAGAGATACAATCTTCAAGGTATGCAACTTTAGTCTTCATTAAGCTATCTTTCAGCTATTTCTTTTTCTTAGAGAGAACTAGAAAAAATATTTTATAAATTTGGTATCCTTGAAGTAATCTCGACAGAACAAATGATCCCAGAAATGGTAATAACTGGAGACAATCTAAAATTGTGAGATCTAACAGCTCAGTAAAACTCTCCTGGAGTGGGAGTAATTTGACATAGATTGGAATCTCTTCCTTCACTACATGTACCATGATATCTAGCACCATGTTTAATTACCTAAAATTTCCTACACTTTCTATCAAGAAATCTCCCTCTCTTGCCTCTTAAAGAAACAGAGGGAGAGACTTCCGGTTAAGATGGCGGCAGAGTAAGGAGCAGCTGCTCGATCTCTCCTGACCGAACCACACAGGACCCCTCAAGGGGAAATAAAAACGAGTCCAGAGGAACGAAGGAACCCCACAACAGGGCGCAGCATTGAAGGTATGCAGAATCGGGGCATTTCCACACTTTAAAGGGGTGAAACAGTTCACACTAAAACACGAGAGGAAGAAGCCCCTCCCCCACCCCCCACACCGCACAAGCTGGTAAACAGGACTGGGGCAACCAGAAAATCACTGGCAGCCCCTGAGCCCGTACCTGTGCGCTGCAAGACTAGGGACCCCAGGTGGCTGGGACTCTCCCTGAGCGCCCATGTGGGTGAAGGCACCGCCTCCGGCTGGGACAAAGGCCCCTAAAACTCCGCCTTTCCCAAGCTCTGAAGGCATTGCCTCAGGGGCGAATAAAGATCTCCAGCCCACAGACTTTCACTACCTTCTACGGGGGGGAAGGCAGGGCCCTAAGAGCATCAGGGCAGGCAAAGGCAGTGCCCTAGGCTTGAATAACGATCTCCAGCCCAGGCTTTGACCTCCAGTGAGGACCCTGTGCAGACCTGAGCATGGCTGTGGAAGCAGCCCCAAAGACTGCTGAAGGAACCTCGGGCAGAGGGGCAGACCGGGAACTACCAGGAGGCGGAGGCCCCCCCCCCCCAAGCTTGCAAGGCCCAGGCAGACCCGGAGTGCAAAGACAAAGTGGAAAAGGGACGGGGCTAACAATGGCCAGCAATAAGGAAGTCCAGAAGAAAAAGACCATCAAGAGAAATTCTGGAACACTCGACAACTTCTACACAGAGAAAATCCAGACAACAGAGGAGGGAAAACAAAAATCCAAACCTCCCCAAAAAAATGAAAGCTGGTCACAAGTTATGGAAGAGTTTAAAAATGAAATGCTGAGGAAGATAGAAGAAATCTGGCAAGAAAATAACAGTTTAAAAGGCAGAATTTCGCAATTGGAAAGTGAGACAAGACAACTGAAGACCAAAAATGACCAGATTGAAAAGGAAAACCAAAACATTAGAGCCGAAAACCAGTCCTTAAAGGCTAGAATCGAACATTTAGAAACCAATGATCTCTCAAGACAACAAGAACAAATAAAACAAAGTCAAAAGACTGATAAAATAGAAGGAAACATGAAATATCTCAATGAGAGAGTGACAGACCAAGAAAACCGGTCTAGAAGAGATAACTTGAGAATCATTGGTATTCCAGAAAAGGCAGAAATTAATAAAAACATGGACTCCATACTCAAAGAAATTATTCAGCAAAATTGCCCTGAAGTTCTACAACAAGAGGGCAATATAGACATTGAAAGGATCCATAGAACACCCTCTAAACTGGACCCAGAAAAGTCAACACCCAGAAATATAATAGCGAAATTGAAGAGCTTTTGAGTCAAAGAAAAAATCTTACAAGAAGCCAGAAAGAGACAATTCAAATATCAAGGAGCACCAATAAGGATCACACAGGATCTGGCAGCCTCAACACTAAAAGAACGCAAGGCTTGGAATACAATATTCAGAAAGACAAGAGAGCTGGGCCTTCAGCCACGAATCAACTACCCAGCGAAACTAACCATATACTTTCAGGGGAAAGTATGGGCATTCAACAAAATTGAAGAATTCCAAGTTTTTGCCCAAAAGAGACCGGGACTAATTGGAAAGTTTGACACTCAACCACAGATATCAAGAGAAAGATGAAAAGGTAAATAAGAAACAGAGGGAAAAGAAAGAAAACTCATAGTCTTTTAAGCTTGACTCTTTAAGGGCATAAATAAGATCTAATTATCTG
>NC_058133.1:432569253-432595023 GCF_016433145.1 Gracilinanus agilis | reverse complement strand
GACTCGAAACTACCACACCAATGCAACCACCAACAATTTGGAAATTGGTCTTGATCAAGGACACATGACAAAACCAGTGGAAAAGTGCGTCGGCCATGGGTGGGGGGAATGCGGGGGGTGAAGGGGAAAATAGGAGCATGAAACATGTAACCATGTTAAAAATGATTATTAATAAATGTTAAAAAAAAAAAGAAACAGAGGGAGAGATTAAGAAAATCCCTTTAACAATAGCAAGTTACTCTGAATTAAGTGTCATTTCCAATAAAAATAAGAAATTGATTCAAAATTATAAGAATAAAAGTCATTCCCCAATTAATAAGTAATCAAATTATCATATGTTGGGCTTCTTTTTTCTTTTTTCTAAGAAAGAACCTCAGTTGCTCTTTTTTTTTAGTAGAGATACCAAACCTTGATTTTTTTCTCAAAAAACTTTAGCCCAGGATCTTGAAATGCAGGGGATCACACAGTTAACTGGAGTAAAATCTTTACAGCAAGTTTCTCTGAATAAAGACTCATTTCCAAGACAAATAAGGAATTGAATCAAAATTATAAGAATAAGAGTCATTTCCCAATTAATAAGAGCTCAAATGATAGGAAGAGGAAGTTGGTGACACAGTGGCTAGAGCACTGGGCCTGGAGTCAGACGTAAGTTCAAATCCAGCCTCAGACACTTACTCCAGTTAACTACATTGAACTTGACTTTGACATCTAGGAAACAATTAAAGAGATATAAGTGAACACCTGCAAAAGAAAGCAATGAACACAAAGAGCTAACATGGTTTTATGAAGGGACAGGCCATGTGCAAGATCTCAAACTAAACTCTAAGGCATTAATAATGAATACCATTTGTCTTGATTAACAAATAGAGAAGTTGAAAAATGGAATTGACTAGATAAGCCTGGTCCATGATTCAATATGTTGCCCAGTTCCTGATGGAGAAGTGATGGACTCAGGGTATAGAATGAAACACATTTTTTTTAGTATATCGCAAATGTGAAAATTTGTTTTGCTTGATTATGCATATTGGTTGTAAGAGTTTTATTTTTCTCTTTTCTCCCCTCTTGCCTTATGGGTGAGGTTGGGGGAGTGGGAGGGAGAGTTAATAATACTTGTCCATTAAAAACTGTCTTTCTTTTTGCTAGAATTTGAACCTCCAGTGCTTAGCATAGTGTCTGGGACACCATATCTTCTATCAAAAAAATATGGAGTAGCCCAAGGGAAGGGGTTTGGGAAGGGAAGATTTCAGCAAATGGTTCATCTGAGCCAGTTGTCTTGAATTCATCAAGGTTCTTTCTTACTATTTATCTGGCATATAAATCTCCTGTTAGTCATTTTTGTTCCAAGTCCAGGACCCTCTCTATGACTTCTATTCATTTTACAGTGGAGGGGAAAGACCCAACAAGACTAAATGAGCATCCCAGGATCATACAGTTAGAAAGTAACAGAAACAAGATGCAGACAGGTCCCCTAACTCCAGACCCAGTGCTCTTTCCATCAAAACCAACAGCAACAAAATTGAGTTCCTACCACAAGCATTGTGCTATCCTGTTAAAGCGCCATAATACTGAACCTAAAAGTTAAAAGACTTCGGCTACTAAAGGAAGCAATGACTATTAATTCTGAAGTGGAAAAGCTTTGTTCTTTCCAAAAAAGATACTCCCCTGTTCAGTTCACATACTTCAGTAAGATCATCCTGCTATGTGATATACTAACCTGCTTCAAAGAAATCAATCATTTGGAAGGCAGTAGGCAACCAGTAAGGCACACCCTTCTTGTTTTCCATCACCTTATTTTTTGGTATAATTTCAAGGAGCAACTGTCATACTATAATTTAGTGTGGGACTCCTGCCAGTTCCAGTGAGAAGCACTGTGATTAAGACACAGCAACATCTTTTGACAGAATCAACTTCCAAGTACCACTGACTAGATCATTCCACAACATCTATGAAGCAATTCTCTTTGAAATAGTGGCCTTATGCAAGCTTCAAAACCTTAATTACAAGTGTGGGAAGCAGTCATTTAAATTATACAAAATTGCCACAAATCATCACGTGTAAAGAAAAAAAATAATTTCCTACTCTGCTTAGTGAGCAAGTAAAAATATACATGAGAGCTGCTCACATATCCACATTGAATTGCTTATTAATTACACCAAATTTTTTTCAATTTTCAGGTATAATAGACTAAGTTCTATCAAATCATTCTATCGTTCTATCAAAACATTCATTTTAAACATTTGAAAGTAAATCGCAATACAAATGATCTCTTAATGTTACTAAAGTTTGACTCAGCTTGACAACTTGATTACACTGCATTTACATACACATTCCTTCCTCATCTCCCTAAAAATTCAATTCCCTCCTTCTTCCCATGAACATTTAGGATACTTCTTTCTCCAGAAGGAAAAGAAAGTATTCCCAAGACTTGATTGACTCAGGTAAGGTTCAATTCCTGTCCTTCCTAATGGCTTCTGATAGTGGTGACTTTCTGGACACCTCAATGCATAAAAAGGCTTACTCACATCAAGTTCCATCCCTTCAGATGGATAGATCCCTTAAGGGTACTACTACTTATCACTCTCTGCCAGAGAAAACCAGAAAAGTTTCCAAATGGAGAAAAGAAGAACCATGCTTACCCAAGTTCATTGTGGAACCCTTGTGGAATTAACTCTTTAGACTATAGCTAAGTATACTTACTTTTGTTAACTATTGTATGATCACTCAGTAACCTTATTTTGTTCCAGTATAGAGCTTTTACAACCAGGAGATTGACTCAGCCCATAATAGACATTATTTGTTCCAATTACTTCCTCTCAGATGGGTGAATATCTAAACCAATGTTTTTGTGTCACTCCTTTAATAGTCTGAAGAAACCTGTGGATCTCTTCTTTGAATGTTTTATTTTTAAATACATAAAACAAAATACATAGGATTACAAAAGAAACCAATTTTTAAATACATAAAATATATAGGATTACCAAAAAAAACTAATAAGTTTTTAAATATATAAAATACATAGGTTTACAAAAGAAACCTATTAGTTTTTAAATACATAGGATTAAAAAAGAAACCAATTATTTATCACAATTTTTTTTTTAAAGTTCACTGACTCCAGGTTAAAAATTCCTGATCCGAATCATTTCTATTGGTTCAATCCTGGTTTTCAAGGTAGAGAAATAGTCTAATGCTTAGTTTATATAACTATAATTTTATCAATAGTATATAATCCAATTTGAGCAACAAGGTGGCATAGAGTGCCAGGCACGGAGTCAGGAAAACTCATCTTCCTAAATTTAAATCTGGCCTCGGACACTTAATAGCTGCATAATCCTAAATAAGTCACTCAACCCTATTTGCCTCAGTTACTCCTTATCTGTAAAATGAGCTGGAGAAGGAGAATGGCACTCTTCATCTCCCTAAAAACTCAATTCCCTCCTTCGCATGAACATTTAGGATACAGACCTAGTAGTGGTATTGCTAGATCAAAGGGTATGCATTGTTTTATAGCACTTTGGGCATATTAACTCATAACTTTAAATGTGACTAGAATAAATAATCCAACAAATTGAATGGCAGAATGGATAAGAATTGATGTTCATATGAAACTCATATAATAATAATAATAATAATAATAGCTAATATTCATATAGCATTTTAAAGTTTGCATAGTGGTTTTCTTTTTCTTTTCAATTACATGTAAAAATGATGGTTTTCTGACATTTTACCATTTTCTCCCTCCTTCCCTCCTTAAGAGGGTATGTCCTCTGATATAGGTTATACCAGTGCAAAGCACTTTTTCAATGTTAATCTCAATTTATCTAAAAAACAGAAAAACAGAAAAAACAGAAAATCAAAAAGAGGTTGGAATAAAATTTATTTTGGATCAAATGAATACCAAATAGCAAAAATTTTAATCATGCTGTTGGAAAAAAATGTGAGCACAAAAGGGCAAATCTTGAAAATTAGTAGGAAAAGAAGATAAATTGTAATCTGAAGAGATTATAAAGATGAAACTGGATCTTTGAAAAACAGGCAAAAATTATAGAAAATATCTGACCTAATTAAAAAAGAGAGGGAAGAAATTCAAGTTAATTAAACCAAACAAAATAAACAAGGTAAAATCAATGCCAACTTGGAATAAAAAGAAATTATTAGATCCTACTGCCTAGTTACATGTGTTATAAAGAAAGAGAGGTTCTAGGGAGATATAGATATGCAGTGAGGTGGGTGTATCTTTGTATTCTCCCTAGGTGCTGGTGATGGGGGAACACCAACCCCAATCACCCTTGCTAGTTGTTATAATTTCCCCTTTCAATAACAGTTGCCCAGGGACCCCGAAAGGTTAGGTGGATGGGTAACCCTTTCAGGTCCAACCCGGAGTTGGATAAATTATTAATATTGGGCTCTGATTAGCTTTGGATCACGTTTGTTATCTGACTGCATTTGCTCCCTCCCCAAGGGTCCTAATATAAAGACCACTCAGGAAGACTTACTTATTAAACACTCTTTATCTATAATCTAAATCAGGGAAAGGATAATAAGGATAAGGATTGGGGATTGGAGACCCTGTCAATCTAATATCTATAATTAATCAACATTTAGGGCTAGAGGCTGTTGATTTAGTAGAAGCTGGAGCTTTATTCTTCACAACCCCTCTGGCTCAGCTTGGCCACTGCCAAACCAGAGAAAGTGACTGCTGTTGATACAGCTGTGTTGATGTTATTCTCTCAGCTTCTCACTGTCAGTGTTTGGTGATGTACTAGCTCTCACAGCCTTCAGGAAATATTCAGATCCTACCAAGCCTCTGCTTCATAGACCTCCCAGCCTCCCTTTATCATCCAGGGAACCAGAGACCTAAAGAGCTAGGAAGATTCAGAGACCAAAGATCTAAGGGACCAAAACCCAAAAGACCAAAGACCAAAGTCCAAAGATCCTTCCAGGTGGCTGTTAGGGTTATTTATACCCCCAGGCCAACCAACTTTTGCCCCTGACTCAGGGCATCTGGGAACATTCCAATCTCTCCAACTGCCTCCTTTGTCAATCAAGGTGACATCCAACATTTCTTAGGATTTGAATATAACATATGCCAAAACTGAGAATTCCAAACAGAGGATTTAACTATAAATTATAAAATGCCCAGATAAACAGAGTACTAAACAAAGATTTAAAATAATATAATTATAGAGTAAGAAACTAAACTAGCTGTAAAAGAATTACCAAAGAGAAAGACAAAAAACCTGCCAACAACTCTGGGCCGAAATAGATTTTTATGAGAATTTTATTCAACTTTTACTCAATTTTTAACTCATTTCAACTCTACTAAATGAGACATCCCCCTAAAACTGAAAAATAAAATACCAGGCATTTTCTTTACTACCAAATAGACTTAATATCTAAAATAAGGAAGGATAAAATAAAGAAATAGCAACATAAGTCAATATCATAAAGAACAATGGTCCAATGATCTTGAAAGCTCTTCTAGCTCAAATTACTTGAGCCTATCATCCTAGCAATCCTATGAGTTAATAAAACTATCTCCATTTTTAATACAAAGGATCAGAGGCACAGAATGGTTAAGTTACTTGATCATGGTCACAAAGCTTGAAACTCAAATCCACATCTCTCCTGCCAAAAACTATAGTGCTCTTCTTTTGTACAACATTGAGAAAATAATTCCACCCATTAGTTGAGAGGGGAAAATATTACAAAAAGCAAATACAATACTTTGCTGTACTTTTATATGTCTATAGTTCTCAAATGTAATCATGTGCTCTTTATCTTCCTCCTATTCAATTCCCAACCCAATGTCTGTCCCAGATGGATGTGGACTAGCTTTCATTCAATTCAACAAAGATTATTAAATGTTTCCTTTTTTGGAGAACTCTAGAACTATGGTGAAATTCTCTCTGTGAGGCAAATTAGATTCAGACTATGCCAGTTTAGGTAAGTGCTTTTCAAAAACCTCTCAGGGAAGTAGTTGTATGATGTAAATGTAACCTGGGCACTTTGCCCTGTTTCCCTAACAAGGAGGTACACTTGAGAGACCTTTGAATCCTGTCTAGATTGCCCAACATGGAGGTCTCTTCATCTCCTACCACATAGGTAGAGGTAGCTCTTATTTTGCTGTGTCCAGGGTGGGAGAATCAGAGTTTACTCACAGCATGGACATCATGAACTGAATAAATGAGAAGAAAAGGACTTCCCTTCCCTTGCTTCCTGTATTTTGCCCAGACTCCAAGAAATGGGTCTGAAAATGTTTCCATTATATTTTGTTTGCCTTTCTCAGTTTCAGATACTACAGGTGATCCTCCAGGACACAAAGCTCAAGCCATAGTGAACTTGAATCCAAAATTGCAGACAGAATGGTGCAGCCATCCAGACTCTCATGGAAGACCTGAGAAGTCAGGGTGCCTGGGACCTGAGGCCCAGGGAGTTTGGAACTTGAATCTGGGACTGTGCTTTATAGGAACTGAGCTAAACTATCAACCTATTCTCTTTCCCCTCTCCAGAGACTGAGGTGGTACAAAGGGGATAGGGGGGGATTCAGGAAGCATTATGCTTCCCACTGATTAAGGAATAAATCTGTATATTTGTGATTATATCTTCTTTAGTAAATATTTCTGTGTAAAAGCTAATCTGTTAGTGGAACTGAAAAAAAAAAAAGGGATTCTCTGCTACATTTGAGAAAACTCCCTTAAAGGTACCAGAGAGCCTTAGAAGTAAGGCGTGATATAATCTAATTAGCCTTCCAGAAGGTAGGGATCAAGGTAGTCATTGTGTTACAAAAAGAGTACTGAATTTGGATTCTGAAGACCCAGGTCTGGGACCCTAAGATTTCTGGCGCCCTGGATGTGTTAATGTATTACAACCAAGTCTCTGAAAATAGAAGAAAAAAAACCTACTCAACACACATTAATGAGTTTAATCTATATCGTTAACATTTCCTCCATCACTTTCTTAAATCTAGACAGTCAATAAAACAATCAGTCATGTCCTGATTTGTAAAGTTTGCCAATCTCTGATGCTGAAAATTTAGCAATGGGAAGTTCAAGCTGGTTCTAGCACACTCCTGCCGGTGTCACATCCCCACAATAGTACTCAGGGAGTTAGCTTCTGCTATCCTTGGGTCAGAGTTATTATTTCCTTAGTGGTTTCTGTGTCCCAAACCTTAAATACCTCAAAGCACAGCACTGAGGAACAGATTTGCACAATAGAAAGGAACAGACAAAAACTAAGGAAAATTACCCAAGAATTCTTGACAACTATCCCCACACTGCTCTTACACTTAATCTCTCTCTCTCTCTCTCTCTCTCTCTGTTTCTGTTTCTCTCTGTCTCCTTTGTCCTCCTTCTCCTTTGCAAACACATTGTAATTATCTAGCCTCTCTAACCTATAATAAATACCAGTCCAGAAGTACTGATTATCCTTGATTTTTATATGCTGACTTCAGGCAAGCAAACTTAAAAAGGCAGGTTCGTGCTCTCATTAACGTTAGTAAGTACTAGCTTCTGTTGACTTCCTGTTCCAACAGCTCGACTACCCTACCTCCCTGACTGAGATAATAAATCCAAAAGACACTAGGGAGATTTCTGGGGATCAGGGACCAAGTCAATACTTTCCCAAGTATTCTGAGAAAAAGCTCATAATATAATTTTGACCTCTTTTGTCTAACGTAGGGAATAGGGACTGACTTGTGATTTTATGGGCATAGAATACCCCTCAGGTGAGGAAACGCTCTCTCCCAATATAAGTTGTCACAAGTTGTCACTTGGCTATTTTTCATCCAAGACATCTGAGACATTTAGAAACACATCCATTGCAAAAGAGGAAGTAAATGATCCTTGCCTCCTGGCTTCAAGACCCCACTCTCTAGCAAATTTGTGATGATGCCTCACATTTGTCTGATCATAATTTAATATCCTTTTACGCTCTATGTCAAATAATTAGGATGACCTTGGGAAATATACTTCTTTTCCTAGAGTGTCCTGCATTTGGGATGGAAAGGCTTGGGGAAAAGACAGAAGTATCAAAGATGAAAAGGGAGACCTCACCTCTAATGAAGAGGAAATTAAGGCAATCATTAAAAATTATTTTGCTCAATTATATGGCAATAAATATAGCAATCTAGGTGGTATGGATGAATATTTACAAAAATATAAATTGCCTAGATTAATAGCAGAAGAAATAGAATACTTAAATAATCCCATATCAGAAAAAGAAATTGAACAAACTATCAAAGAATTCCCTAAGAAAAAAATCCCCAGGACCAGATGGATTCACAAGGGAATTCTATCAAGCATTCAAAGAACAACTAATCCCAATACTATAAAAATTATTTGAAATAATAAGCAAAGAAGGAGTTCTACCAAATTCTTTTTATGACACAAATATGGTACTGATCCCAAATCCAGGTAGATTAAAAATAGAGAAAGAAAACTACAGACCAATCTCCCTAATGAACATAGATGCAAAAATCTTAAATAGAATACTAGCAAAAAGACTCCAGCAAGTGATCACGAGGGTTATTAATTATGATCAGGTGGGATTTATACCAGGAACACAAGGATGGTTCAATATTAGGAAAACCATGCACATAATTGACCATATCAACAAGCTAACGAACAAAAAATCACATGATTATCTCAATAGATGCTGAAAAAGCCTTTGACAAAATACAACACCCATTTCTATTGAAAACACTAGAAAGTATAGGAATAGAAGTGTCTTTCCTAAAAATAATAAACAGTATATATCTTAAACCATCAACAAGCATAATATGCAATGGGGACAAATTAGAAGCCTTCCCAATAAGATCAGGAGTGAAACAAGGATGCCCATTATCACCTCTATTATTTAACATTGTACTAGAAACATTAGTAATTGCAATTAGAGAAGAAAAAGAAATTGAAGGTATTAAAAAAGGCAATGAGGAGACAAACTATCACTCTTTGCAGATGATATGATGGTCTGCTTAAAAGATCCTAGAGAATCAACTAAAAAAGTAGTGGAAATAATCAACAACTTTAGTAAAGTTGCAGGATACAAAATAAATGCACATAAATCATCAGCATTGCTATATATTTCCAACACATCTTAGCAGCAAGAGGTAGAAAGAGAAACACCATTCAAAATCACCCTAGACAATATAAAATACTTAGGAATCTATCTACCAAAACAAAAACAGGAATTATAGGAACACAACTACAAAACAATTTCCAAACAATTAAAACTAGATCTAAACGATGGGGAAAACATTGATTGCTCATGGGTAGGATGAGCTAACATAATAAAAATGATCATTTTGCCAAATTAATTTATTTATTTAGTGCCATACCTATCAAACTACCAAAAAAATTTTTTACTGAATTAGAAAAAGCTATAACAAAATTCATTTGGAAGAACAAAAAATCAAGAATATAAAGGGAAATAATGAAAAAAAAAAATGAAGGAAGGTGGCCTACCAGTACCAGATCTGAAACTGTTGTATAAAGCAGTGGTCATCAAAACAATATGGTACTGGCTAAGAGACAGAAGGGAAGATCTGTGGAATAGACTTGGGGTAAGTGATGTCAGCAAGACAGTGTACGATAAACCCAAATAGCCCAGCTTTTGGGACAAAAACCCACTATTTCACAAAAACTGCTGGGAAAATTGGAAAACAATATGGGAGAGATTAGGTTTAGATCAACATCTCACATCCTACCCCAAGATAAATTCAGAATGGGTGAATGACTTGAATATAAAGAAGGAAACTATAAGTAAATTAGGCAAACACAGAATAGTATACTTGTCAGATCGTTGGGAAAGGAAAGATTTTAAAACCAAGCAAGAGTTAGAAAAAATTATAAAATGTAAAATAAATAATTTTGATTACATTAAATTAAAAAAGTTTTATACAAACAAAACGAATGCAACCAAAATTAGAAGGGAATCAACGAATTGGGAAAAAACCTTTAAAACAAAAAACTCTGACACAGGTCTAATTACTCAAATATATAAGGAGCTAAATCAATTGTACAAAAAAATCAAGTCATTCCCCAATTGATAAATGGGCAAGGAACATGAATAGGCAATTTTCAGATAAAGAAATCAAAACTATCAATAAGCACATTAGAAAGTGTTCTAAATCTCTTATAGTTAGAGAAATGCAAATCAAAACAACTCTGTGGTACCACCTCACACCTAGCAGATTGGCTAACAGAACAGCAAAGGAAAGTGGTGAATGTTGGAGAGAATGTGGCAAAATTGGGATGTTAATTCATTGCTGGTGGAGCTGTGAATTGATCCAACTATTCTGGATGGCAATTTGGAACTATGCCCAAAGGGCTTTAAAATACTGTCTGCCTTTTGATCCAGCCATAGCCCTGCTTGGTTTATGCCCTAAAGAGATCATAAGGAAAAAGACATGCCCCAAAATATTTATAGTTGCACTCTTTGTAGTGGCAAAAAACTGGAAAAAGAGGGTATGCCCTTCAATTGGGGAATGGCTGAACAAATTGTGGTATATGCTGGTGATGGAATACTATTGTGTGCTCAAAGGAATAACAAATTGGAGGAATTCCATGTGAACTGGAATGACCTCCAGGAAGTGATGCAGAGTGAAAGGAGCAGAACTAGGAGAACATTGCACACAATGATGGACACATTGTGGCACAATCGAACATAGTGGACTTCTCTACTAGCAGCAATGCAGTGATCCAGAACAACGTTGAGGGACTTATGAGAAAGAAAACTATCCACATCCAGATGTGGCTGGACCACTGTCCCAATTCAATATTAATTTCTTACAAAATAAATGAGTAGAGAGATAGATGAACAAAAAATAAATGAATACATAGATGAATAAACAAATAATAGCTACATTGATGAACAAATAAATGAATTGATAACTAAATGAACAAATAAATGAATGAATAGATAGATAAATGGAACTACTGGTAGAAAGAATCAGTCAGCAGCTAAGAGATAAGTCATAGGAAACTAACAGAGATGAATCTAGTGGTCCATCATAGTGGGAGCAGAGCAATAGCTTCTGGATGGTGAGAACTAGACCATGGCCAGGCTGGTGGGTCAGGTTCAGTATAAGAATGAAATGAGAAACAATTAGACCACCTAAATTAATACAAAGAGCCTTACATAATCATAGCATGTAAAGGATATTCAAAAAGGATATGATTTTGATTAAGTACAGTTTCCCTGACTCTCAGTGTCTGGCATGCTAATGTTCTAGTCATGCCTGAGGGAGAAACTCCTGACTCCTCATGCCCTAGATTGTGTGCTTGGGCTACTAGGAAGTTACATCAGTGGTTGGAGCCTTAGTCCTCTGGGCCAACTAAAATTCAATGATAGTGTTAATATTTTTAAGGAAAAATTTACCCTCTCTGTAAGGGATAAAGCCCTAGGAAAAGCTAGTCCATATTACATGGCAGAATTCTAAGAGATATTACTCATACTACATGGCCCAGAGTTGGAATGCATCCAAGTACCTCTTTACCTTAGCAAAGGTATTTCCCTCCCTGCTCTTCCAATTAGCTGAGTAGGCAAACATGTTGGATTTTTCATCTGTTGCTTTAAATTTCTACTTTATTTGCCTACTATAAAGCAAAAAATGCTCATCCTTGTGGATATTTTATGTAAAATTTATAAATTGAGATAATAGGGGATAATCCCATTCCTTATTTTAGAGAAACTAGAGATTTGATCAGCAGGAGCTGCTCTGGGGGCTTTGAGCTGCTAGGATAAAGTGGAGGAGAAGTATTAGACTGTATTTTGATCCTGGCTTATAAATTGGGGATTCAGAAACCC
The DNA here is from genome assembly GCF_016433145.1 of Gracilinanus agilis. Classification (NCBI taxonomy): domain Eukaryota; kingdom Metazoa; phylum Chordata; class Mammalia; order Didelphimorphia; family Didelphidae; genus Gracilinanus; species Gracilinanus agilis. The sequence continues at coordinate 432,583,218 of NC_058133.1, read as the reverse complement.
TTAGAAATAAGTGAGGAATAAACATAATTACAAAATATTTTTCACACGAAGTCAGATTTAAACAATTCGGGAAATATTAATTGCTCATGGATAGGCCAACCCAATATAATAAAATGATGATCCTACCTAAATTAATTTACCTACTCAATGCCATATCAAACTACCCAAAATGACTTCTTAGAACTAGAAAAAATAATAGCAAAATTCATCTGGGAGAACAAAAAGTCAAAATAACAAGGGAATTAATATTAAAAATATGAAAGAAAGCCTGTCCTTACCAGATTTCAAACTATACTCTAAAGCACCAATATTCAAAACAATCCACTATTGGCTAAGAAATAGAGTAGTGGATCAATGAAATAGGTTAGGAAATCAACACACAGGAGTTAATGACCTTAGTAACCTAGTAGTGTTCAATAAACCCAAAGATCCAAAATATTGGGGGAAGATCCACTATTTGACCAAAACTGCTGGGAAAACTAGAAAATGATGATAGAAATTACGTATAGACCAATATCTCACACGATACACCAAAGTAAAGTCAAAATGGATAGTTGGTTTAGAAATAAGGTGTGATATCATAAATAAATCAGGGAAACAAGGAAAAGTTTACCTATTAATCTTATGGATAAGGTAAGAATTAATGGCCAAACAGGAAACAAAGAACAACAAAAAGTGACAGATAATTTTGATCACATTAAATTTAAAAGCTTTGTACAAATGCAACCAAGATTAAAAGGGAAACAACATTGAAACATTTTTATAGCAATATATCTGACAAAGGCCTCATTGTCAAATATGTATAGAATTGAGGGAAATTTATAAGAATACATAATATTCCACAGTTGACAAATGTTCAAAGGATATGAACAGGCAATTCTCAGAGGAAGAAATTAAATCTATGTATAGTCATATGGAAAAATGCTCCAAATCGCTATTGATTAGAGAAATGCAAATTAAACAACTCTAAGGTATCTTCACACACTTATCAGATTGGCTAATATGACCAGAAAGGAAAATGAGAAATGTTGGAGGGGATGTGGGAAAATTGGGACACTAATGTTCTATTGGTGGGACTGTGAACTTATATAATCATTCTGGCAAGCAATATGGAACTATATCCAAAAGGCCATAAAACTATGCATACCCTTTGACCCAGAAATACCAGTACTGAATTTATTTCCCAAAATGATTAAAGATAGGGGAATAGGACCTACTCATACAAAAATATTTTAGCAGCTCTTTTTGTAGTGGCAAAGAATTGGAAAATGAGGGGATGTCCATCAATTGGAGAATGACTGAACAAGTTGTAAGATATATTCTTGTTATGGAAAGTTGTGGGATATTCTTGTAATGGAAGACTATTGCACCATAAGGAATATTAAACAGGATAAGTTCAGAAAAACTTGGAAAGACTTATATGAATTGATGCAAAGTGAAATGAGCAGAACCAGGAGAACAGTGCATATAGTAACAGAAATATTGTATGATAATCAACTGTGAAGAACTAAACTTTATCCAAGGTTTTGAGATAATCCAAAGGGACTCATGATAAAAAATGTTATTCACAGCCAAACAAGGAGCTATTAGAATCTTAGTGCAAATGAAAGCATACCATCTCTCAATTTATTTCCCCCTGTCACTGTGTGGGGAATATGGAAATATGTATTGCAAAGACAATTCAGGTATAACCTATATCTGATATTTACTACCTGGTAAGTAAGGTAAGAAAGAGAGAGGGAGGGAAAGAATCGACACCACAAAATGTTAGAAAGCAATAGTTAAAAATTGTTTCTACATGTAAGTGAAAAAAGTTTTTTCAGTTTAAAAAAAGAAATGAAATGAGGTGCCAGTGAAATGTCAGGCTAATTAGAAATAAAGAGCATAGATAGATTACTTTCATTTTTAAATTACTGGTCAGTGTTCTGGTGGATTAGATTAAAATAAAAAATCATTCCCCTGAAGAAGCAGAGTTGAAAGAATATTAAACCTTCCAAAAGGAGAGGCAGTTTTCTCTTACACTCTCTCTCCTTTAGCCCACAGGCAGTTCAACCACCTTGTTTGACAACACCTCCTGCTTCTTATACCAGGAAGCCTCCCCTTCACTGAAATGCAGGCTCAAAACTTAGGGCTAGCTAGCAACTCATTGTTTTATTTGAGAAAACTATTTTTGTAGTTTTGTACCCCATGGCATATTCTTACTGTATAAATAAAGATTTTGAACCTTGGACTTCATCCGACAGAAATCCCTTAGTATTTCCCAAAATTCCCTTTAATCTGTCCTGTGCCTCCACGTTTGCATGGTCACATTATTGCTTTATAAGTTCTATAGCTCCTCCCTCTTTTTCTTTTGCTCTGGCAAGTGGGCTGAATAGCTAGGTCTCTTACTTTAGTTATTATTAATAAAAACCTTATTAAATATAATAGTTATTGGATATTAATTTTAAAATCCACATTTTGGCTAACCACAAAAGGTTAGAATTCTCAAATATTTTTAAGAGAAATTTTCAGTTGTTAAAGTTTTTTCTCCTGCCATGCCTGCCCGCCTGCTTTCTACCAGCCCCACCACCTGTCTCCTGCTGCCGCTGCCACTTCTCGAGTCCACTTGCTTGAACTGCTGCTGTTACAGCTCCTTCTATACAACCTGCAGTCCCCACTGCCTGTGTGACCAGCCCTGTGGCTGTGAGTCAGCCAATCCGAACTGCTTTTTTCCCAAGGATGGGTGAGAACTCCAATTCCTTCCCCACCCCACATGGGTCTTCCAGTCTATCCTAGCTATTTTTTTCAGCAGGGGGGAGAATATCACAGAGCAGAAAAACCGAACTATTGAGCCACACCTCTTTCTAGCCATTTTTTAAGCAGAAGTCTTAAGCTGATCCTAGACTCCTGACTCAGAGAGACTTACAACTCAGGAATTTTTTTTTTTCATGAAAAGGGGACTCCTCTCTGTTTCTTTTGAGGGCAAATAGACCAAAAGTCAGTAGAATTGAAATCAGTTTTGGGAAATAAGCCCAGGGGTAACCAGTCCTTCATATGCAAATACCCTATTGTCCTCCCTAGTAATTTTGCCCTTCTCTCCCTTATCTCTTTAAATAAACTCCATTCCATGTCTTTTTGAGGACAAAATGCTATTACAAAGCATGCTTGAATCCCTGCAGTTTGAATTTCTAGAGCTCACTATTGCACATTGATTCTGTTTGATCTTTTTAATAACAGTTTGTATTTTCATTGGTTATTTACCATTCTGCTTCCTTCCCCTCAAGAATGTGCACAAAGCTATTCTTAAACTAGAGGCCAAACTGAAATATTTTGACAAAGTTTTGAAAGTCTTACATGCTCAGAGTGGAGATTCTGCCCATGATTCTGGAGTAATTGAGAGGATAAAATGAGATACTTATAAAAGTATTATGCAGATCTTAAAAATGATATAGAAGTGCTAGCTATTATTATTAATGGTTCAGCTTAGGAAGGCATAGAAAGGTTTAGAAAACTAGTAGAGCACTATTTATTCCAATGAGATACGCACCAAAATACTGAAAAATAATAACTATTTCTGAGCTATTCAGTCTTCTGAGTTATTTATTAGTTTTCATTATATGGCTGATGATATGCTCACAATGAAAAAAACACAGCAAATTTTCTCATTTTTGTCTTTATATTGGCAGAATGTAGAATGGTGTTTGATACATAATAGAGGTGATTAATAAATACTTATTGAGTAATTAAATTCCCATTATGTACAAGAACTGTGCTAGGAACTGTAGATTATCATCTATATCAGAGAGACTGAAGAAAGCCCACACATACATTTAGTAAATAATAACCATTGATGATTAACTTTTTATTTAAAAAATATAAATGCTTTCAATCCCCCTTACAAAATTTTAAGGAAACAATCAGTTTGATGTTTTTGTTTTTAGAAAAAAATTGGCTTTCACCTTAGAAACAGACAAACGTATTAGAATAGTGGGATTCTATGTTGAAGGTTTTTTTAAATATAAAATTTCAGTTATTAAGACAAGCTGTTTGGAAAAACCTTTTTAGATAATGAAGCCCTTTTGCCAGTTGTAAATCATATGACAATATGACACATAGGTGGCTTCTTACACTCTGTATATATATATATATATACAAGCCTAACTGGTATGTACACTCTAGAGCTTATTTAATAAGTTCTTTCAGGTTTTAAAACAAAGCCTTATATCTATAAAGATAAAACAAGATGATTTAGAAGTCCCATATCACATTATAGTGAATCTGGTGTTTTATTGAACATTTTGGAATTTCATGCTGTTTGTTTTATTTTTGTTCTGTGTTTCGAAAAGATTCTTCCTTATGATTCCAAATATGAAATGTGACATCTTCCAAAAAAAAATCACATTTCAAGAAGATGCTTGATTGTTCTTTTTAGATCCTTTCCTGTCCCAACAGAAGCGTACTTGAAATGTGCTGCTTTCTCCATTTTTTCAATTATATAAATACATTTTTATTATAACTTTCCATTATTTTCCTTATAAAGATATTTTTGCTTCTTTATTATTTTATGGCATTTGGATTATTAAGTTGCAAATATGGTGTCAAATATAGTACTACATTTAAATGAATACTTACATGCTTTTTTAATTAGTTAGTTAATTTAGGAGCAGTATGGAGTAGAGTGGAAATAGTATTGACCTGGAATAGAACTGCTGCTTTGCAAGTCATTTCCAGCACTTAAATGACTGTGAGACTCAGGGAAGATCATTTAACATCTCTGGGTCACAATTTTCCTAATTGTAAAATGAGGGAATTGGACAGGATGACCCTAGATTCTCTTCCACTTTCAAACCCATGATCTGTCCCCTACTCAATATTCCGACCAAGAAGACACCCCATTTTCTGCTAGAATATTTCCAGTGATAGAGAACTCATCACTGAAAGCAGCCCATTTTCTTTTATCTAATTCTTATTCATTCTAATTCTATAAATAATGCTATAGATTCATATATATATATTACTTTATGCTTTTTTTTATACTTTCTTTTTATGAGGAAAGATTTGAACTCAGATCTTCCTGGCTCCAATTAAAAAATAACTGTGGGATTTTACATTTAATTCTATTACATTTTAACTTTTTAGATTTGGCCTATTCTCTCAGCCAATCAACATCTCAATATTGCCATACATTATTTTTTCCTTTCACCTTAATTCCATATACCAATTTGTTGGACATGTCATCTATACTTCCACTCATAATTTTTATTAAAATGTTGAAGAGGAAAAAAAATAACTAAGAATAGAACCTTGCCAGAAGAGTCAGTCTCCAAAGATGGCCATTGATCCATTTACCAACACCTTTTGTGTATGATCTTTCCACTCTTTCCAACCCATTGAATTATACACTGGAACATCATCTTAAATAAACTCTAAAATATTCCTTTCAGAATGCTATCCACATTCAGAGAAAGAACTGTGGAAGTAGAAACACAGAAGAAAAACAATTGCTTGATCACATGGGTCTGTGGAGATTAAAATTAATATACAAAATACTAAATATTATATTTATAAATTTTTATTAATAAAAAACTAACATAAAAAGCTATCTAACATGATACTAACCATCCCGCCCCCAAGAACAAAAGAGGAAGAACGAGTTGGAGCTTATACAAAATGTGATTATACAAACATGGAGGAGCTGGAAAGATTAAAGGGAATTTTGGGAAATACTACGAGATTTATGCAGGATGCAGTCCAAGGTTCAAAATCTCCATTGATACAGGTTGACGGGGACATGATTGGGAATGTAGACTTTAAGCGATCATCCTAATGCAAATATTAATAATATGAAAATAGGTCTTGACAAATAACACATGTAAAACCCAGTGGAATTGTGTGTAGGCTATGGGAATGGGGTAGGAAGAGAGGAGGGAAAGAACATGAATCATGGAATCATGGAAAAATCTTCTTAATTAATCAATTCAAAAATTAAAAAAAAAATAAAATATTTCCTTCAGTTAGATTCAGCTTTGTATGTAGTCAGTATGTAGGAAACTACCTATGTGATATGGTTTTAGAAGCTGCTGAAAATGTTTTGATACCTAGAAAGGGTTTTCTAAATAGCCCATCTTGTCTGAAATTTTAACATTAGAGATTCATTCCTTTGAGTTGTGGGATTATCTTTTCTTAAGGTAATGATAACTGTCAGAAAATAACTATTAAAAGTTATACTTACGTAATCTGGAAAAAATTAAAAATAATTATATTAAAGCTAGTCTTTACTCCCCCCCCCACCAAAAGATAATAGAAACATTAGACTTAAACAAAATCTGATTTTTAATACACTTTAATACCTTTCTCACTGCCCCTTCTCTTCCTTTCCTCCTTTTCCACCTCTCTTTACAGCATTTGACCCTATTTGTCTCCTGGATCCTCTCTCATCCATAGATTTTTGTTGTTATTGTTTTTTTAACCTCCTCTCTTGTGACGTTCCTCCTGTCTATCCAGACCTTCCTCAGTTTTCTTTGCTGATCCTTCATCTGTGGCATGTCCATTCATTGAGGGTGTTGTATGTGAAAAGCAGAGTGTGGAAACATCATTTATGACTCCGTGAAGAATGCAAACCATCTTTACTTTAAATGTAAATAGCAAAAGAAGCCCCAACTATCCCATGGGAAAACTTACACATGACCACTGGTCACCTATGGCATTATGCTAACTTTTTTATTCTTTTGAGATTTAATATCTGACCTGGCCTAAGGGGATTGTGGCCATCTATTACTTTGTTCTGTTGCCAGTATACAGGCTGGTCTAGCAAGTAAACCCCCTTTTATAACTCAATTATCTCAATAAACCTTAATATATATATAATCTATGTTGGCGTGGTCTGTTTCTTTGGAATCCAAGTATCTTCCCATTATAGTAAAATTGTACCTTTAGATGGTTTGTATCCTTATACGTGTCTCTAGGACTCTCTCTTGGTCCTTCTCTTTTTTCCTTTCACTTGGTGATCCATTAGCTCCCTTGAGTTCAATTATCACCTATACACAAATGATTCATATGACCAGCCCAAATCCCTCTCCTAAGCTACAGTCTTACATTACAGCAGTGTTTTTCAATATTACAACCTGGGTGGTTTCTACATGTGTACTAAATGCAACATGTCCAAAAGAGAGCTCATTATCTTCTCCCTCACCAAAGCTTCTCTTCTTTTAAAATTTCCAAATACTGTCAAAGGTATTACCAAGCTCTGAATCTTCTAAGTCTTCAGTGTCATTCTCAGTTCCTCCCTGTGGCTCACTCATTCTCTCATTTCCTTTCTTCTCCACCCACATTCCACCTCCCCCAGTTCAGATCTTCTTTACCTCTCTCTCCTGCACTATTTCAATAGTCTTCTAATTGCCTACACTCAGTGTTTGATCACTCTAATCCGTCCTTTACTCTGTTGTCAAGGTGATTTTTTTTCCTAAATCACAGCCCTGACCAATAACCTCCTCTTCAGTGAGCTCCACTGGTTCTGTCTTACCTCCAAGATCAAATATAAACACCTTTGTTAGGTATTTAAACCTTTTTATACAATCCTCTCCTTTCTATCTTTCCAGTATTCTTATCATTTACTCCTCCTCTCTCTCCTTGTATTCTATGATCTAGCTTCACTGGCTTCCTTTACATTCCTTGTACAGGACACTCATCTTCCATCTTTGGGTCTCTGCAGGGATTGGCCTTTCTGCTCTCCTCATCTCCATCTCTTTTTTTCTCCAGATTCCTTCAAGACTCATTTCCAATCCTACCTCTTATAGAAGACCTTTGCCATTCTCCTAAAATGCTCATGTTTTCCTTTCTCAGATTACCTTACATTTATACTGTATCTTGTATGTACCTAATTATTTACATGTTATTTTCTCTATTAGAATGTAGATTCCATGAGACCAGTGATTTTTTAAGCCCTTTTTTGTAGCTGTGTGGCTTAACACAGTACCTGTCATATAGTAATAATAAACTAAGAAATACTTGCCAACTGAATTGCCAACTGACATCCTGTCTGCCATTTACTCAGCCTTGTTCTCATCTAGATTTCAATTTATTTTCCCTAAGGTGTCATCATGATAGGATAGGGATGCTTTGTAAAGATATTCCATTTTAATTTTAAAAAATTGAAATTTCTTGTGCTTTGATAAATTGTAAAGGAGATTTTATGGGACAAGAGGGCTAGCCTATGCCCATTAGGCAGCTGATACCCTAGTAGGAAAGATTAGCTTCCTAACAGTTATTTACACATCAGTTCAACTCATCAGATTTAGGAATTATTCACTATGTACAAGACACTGGGAGAGACTCTCATGATACAAAGATGAAAAATATCAGTTCCTACCTTTTAGTAATGTTCAGTTCAACATATATTATATGATATATGATATGTATTATATTATATGTAGTAAGATATTCACAAATAAATAACCACAGTTCAAGTTGAATAAGAAATGTACCTAGGAGGAGTGAGAGATCACTTCTAGGAATGTGAATTAATTCATCAGATTCTTTCTGACTTGATAGGAATAATTTTTGGTCTGATGAAGAATAAGAAGATAAAATATGCTACCCTCTCTTTCTTGGGGAGAAGAAGGGAGGAGATTTAATAAATATGGACAGTAGGCTGGAAGGCAAAGTTGGAATATGTCAAAAGAAAAAATTCATCTGGCCTAATATTTTTTTTTCATCTTATATCCAGAATATAGCAAAATATTTTCCTCCTGACTATTTCATATTCTCATCTCCTCAGTTTTTGAAACCTGTCAAAGATAGCAACCTTAAGTTGACTCTAATATTTTGTCTAAGAATAAATGCATTCTCCAAGATCAGTCTTATGATTACTCCTGAAGCAAGCCAGACAGTTCCAATATATCCATTTGGGAGAGCAGAAGTTACTGTAACAGAGGCCTTTGGTTTCCAAAAAATCTGTGGAGATTTCAGTTTCATCTTTCAGGCAAATTCAATAGCAATTGGAGTGTGTATTTTCTTTCAAGAAAAAGGCTTTTGGAGTATCTTGTATTGCTAAAGTACTTGTTTATAAATGCCAAATGCAGTTCACAGGGCTTTCATTTTGTTATTATTTAGGAGCACCTAGGGAATATTTTCTGAAAAGAAAATGTCATAGAAATGGTGGTTGCTGTTTGAGTCTGTGCTTTGATCCATGAAAATATAGCATTTACAAGTTCTTATTAATTATTTTGCATCTATCTAATCCACAAGCAAAAGATGCAGCTAATGCCTCATGACAGCTTTTTCTTTTGATTCCTATTACTATATCTAGCAAAAATAATTTGTGTCTGAAGTTCTTCATGAGAGAGAGTCCCTTGTCTCTGTTGAGATCTTTTTGAATTTCAGTATTGCCATCCAATGTTTTCATCTACTCCTCCCAGCTTTGTGTCATATGCATACTTGGAAGGCATTCAGCTCTACTTTCATTAAAGAATTTAATTAAAATGTAGATGAGAACATAATGAGGAACAGGACCTTTTTTTTTCTTGTGGTCTCCAGCTTATAATTATAGCATCTTAAGAGCTAGAGAAACCATGGAAGTTTGATCCCCTATATGAAGCACAAAGCCCTTTTTCCAATATCAAAGAAAAATGGTCATCCAGACTCTAAGTAAAGTTCTCCATTTCCTTCACTTAATTGTAAGATGGCATAGTTTTGAGTTCTTTCACATTCCTGGTCACTCTTCTCTCAATGAGTTCCAATTTGACAATGTTTTCCTTAAAAAAGTGGTAAAATCATATGTAATGGACATCTGTACTAGCAGCAATGCAATGACCCAGGACAGTTCTGAGGGATTTATGGAAAGGAACACTACACACATTCAGAGGAAGAACTACAGGAGTGGAAGCACAGAAGAAAACTTAAGTTCAAGGTAACTGCTTGAACATTTGGGTTGATGAGGACATGATTGGGGATGTAGACCTGAAAAGACCACACCAATGTAACTATCAATAATATATAAATAAGTCTTAACTGACCACACATGTTAAAACCAGTGGAAATGTGAGTTGGCTATGGGGGGGGGGTTGAGGGGGTGAAGGGTAAAGCAAAAACATGAATTATGTAACCATGGAAATTTTTTCTAAAAATAAAAAATGAAAAAAAAATGCCGTTTAAGAACAATGGTTGCACCTCTCTCTCTCTCTCTCTCTCCATATATATAAATTTTTCCTTTACAAGTTTGACAAATAAACATTTCTGTGTTCCCCTAATTTGTTTGTGGTATAACCATTTATTTCAAGATCATATATTCATTCTGATTTTATCTTGTTTTATGGTTTGAGATGCTGGTCTATGCCTAGTTTCTACCATATTATTTTCTAGTTTTCACAGAAATTTTTGTCAGATATTGAGTTCTTTTCCCAAAAGCTTAGATCTTTGGGATAGTTGAATACTGAATTAGTATGGACAGCTACTACTATGTATTGATTATGTAATCTATTCCATGTATTCACTACTCTAGGTCTTAGCCAATAGCAGATTATTTTGATAATTACTGCTTTATAGTACAGTTTGAGATCTGCTAAGGCCATACCTCTATCCTTTTTTTTATTAAGTCCCCTAATATTCTTGACTTTTTATCCTTCCAGAGGAATTTTGTTATTATTTTTTTCTAGCTCAATGAAATAATTTTTGGAAAGTTTGATTGGTATGGTACTTAATAGGTAAATTGATTTAGATAGAATTGTTATTTTTATTAAATTGACTCCACCTTCCCATGAACAATGAATGATTTTCCAATTGTTTAGTTCTGACCTTATTTGTATGCATAATGTTTTGCAATTGTGTACATATAGTTGCTGGGTAGGTAAATTTCCAGTTATTTTATATTGTCATCAGTTATTTTCAATGTAATTTCTCTTTCTATTTCTAGCTGTTGGACTTTGTTGGTGGTATATAGAAATTCTGATGATTTATGAAGATTTACTTTATATCCTGCAACTTTGACAATCAACCAATTAATTAATTAATTAATTGTTTCAGTTAGTTTGTTGTTGATTCTCTGAGATTCTTTAAGTATACAATCATATCATTTACAAAGAGGGATACCTTTGTTTTCTCATTGCATATTCTAAATTCTTCAATTTCTTTTTCTTCTCTTATTGCTACAGCAAGGATTTCCAATATAATATTGACTAGCTGTGGTGATAATGGCATTCTTGCTTCATCCCTGATCTTCCTGGGAAGGGATCCAGCTTATCTACATTACAGATAATGGTTGTTGATGGTTTAAGATAGATGCCATTTATCATTTTAAGGAATGCTCCATTTATTCCACTGTTCTGTAATTTTTTTTTTATAAGGAATGGGTGTTGTTTTTTGTCGAGTGCTTTTTCTGCATCTAATGAAATAATCATATGGCTTCTGTTGCTTTTGTTATTGCTATGGTCAATTATATTAATAACTTTCCTAATGCTGAACTATCCCTACATTCCTGGTATAAAATCAACCTGGACATAGTATGTGATCCTTGTGATATATTGCTGAAATCTCCTTGCTAGTATTTTATTTAAGATTTTTTACATCAATATTCATTAGGGAAATTGGTCTATTGCTTTATTTTTGTTTTTTTTTTTCTCCTCACCTTTCCATCTCTGCAGCTCTCACATATGTTCCCTTATTTCTTCTGATACTGCCATTACCTTGCTGCAGGCCCTCAGTACCTCATCCCTAGACTGTTATAATAGTTTACTGGTATATCTGCCTGACTCAAGTCTCTCCCTGTTCTAATCCATCATTCATTCAACTGTCAAAGTAATCTTCCCAAAGCATAGGTGTGTTCATGCCATCTCCCCTACTCAATAAACTGATGGCACCCTATCACCTTCAGGATCAAATATAAAATCCTTTGTTGGACATGCAAAGCCCTTTGTAACTTTCCCACTCTTAAATTTTCTAGTTTTCTTATATCTTACACTATCCCCATGTACCTTGAGATCTATTATTTAATAAATATTTGTTGACTGCCTGGAAAGGAACTTGGAAATTAGCTACTTCATAAGGACTTTATTTTTGAGTTAAAGAAAATAAGTCTTGGGACCTTGCCTGAAGTTAAACAGGTAGTCTGACAGGCTCAAAACCAGAACTTGCTTCCAGTTTAATGTTCTTTCAAGCTCCACCAAGGTTATTCAATCAATTGACATTTATTAAGTATTTACTAAATGTTGTGTGCTAAGTGCTGGGTATACAAAGAAAGACCAAAGATAGTCTCTGCTCTGAGTCTAAAGGGAGAGATATGCTAATAACTATATACACCCAAGATATATATAGTGTAAGATGAAGGACATCTCATGAGGAAGGCACTAGCATTGGAGAGATGGAGAAAAACCTATTGTAGAAGGTAGAATTTGAGCTGGAACTTGAAGGAGACCAAGAAAACAAGCAAATGGAGACAGAGAGGGAGAACATTCTGGGAAAGGGGAATAGCCATGGATTGGAGTTCTCTAGATACTTTGATTCCAGGATGCCACTAACTCCTAAACATCTTTAATAGGAATAATTCCTTACCAAATTCTATTCTGCATCCCATATAGCTAGTTTTGGGGAAGAGTGCCAATGAGAAGGCACAGAGATGGGAGATTAGATGTCCTATGAAAGGAAAAGCAAGAAGGCCAAAATAGCTGGATCTTCAATTATCTAAAGCAGGGGTCGGCAACGTATGGCTCTCGAGCCATATCTGGCTCTCTTGAGGGCCAGATATGGCTCTTTCTGCAGGAGCCATAAAGTCAATTTTTTTTTCAGGCGCTGTTACAGGAGCGGCACTATGAACACTGTACAGCTCTCACGAAATTACATTTTAAAAAATGTGGCGTTTATGGATCTAGAGAGAAGTAAAGTATAAGAAGACTGGAAAAGTAGGAAGGGACCAGGTTATATAAAGCTTTATATGGGAAGGAAATAAACATTTATATATTACCTACTCTGTGCCATGCAATATGCTAGGTGGTTTTTACAAATATCTCATTTGATACTCACAATAACCTTATCAGGTAGATGTAATTAATTATCTCTATTTTATAGTTGAGGAAACTGAAGCAAAAAAGAGGATAAGTGACCTGCCCAAGGCCATGCAGATAGTGTTTGAAACTAGATTTGAACTTAGATCTTCCCAGTACTGTATCCATGCACTACCAGCTACCTCTAAGGACATAAGCTGTTTTATTTTATTCTGGAGGTAATGGAACCAGTAGAGTTTATTAAGTAGGGGAGCGACACAGTAAGAAATACACTTTAGGGAAATCCCTTTGGCAGCTGAGGGGAGAATAGATAGATTGGACTAGGGAGGGACTTAAGGGAGTGAGACCATTAAGGAGGTAATTATAGTTGTCCTAGCAAGAAGTTATAAGAATATGAACTAAGATGTGGCAGTGAGTGGAAAAAAAAAACAGGATAGATATGACAAAAATAATTGTCAAAGCCTGGAAAATTCACTGGATAGATGAATGGAAGGATCATAGGTTCATAGGTAGAGAACTCAGAGAATTCATAGGCCATCTAGTCCAATCTCTGTCTTAACTTTCCTTCCTTCCTTCCTTCCTTCCTTCCTTCCTTCCTTCCTTCCTTCCTTCCTTCCTTCCTTCCTTCCGTGTCATTTAAAATCACTTGGGATACTTGGAACTACATTTCCCGTGATCCCCAATGGGTTTCCTGTTTTGGATTACGTATTCAAGGTGAGGGACGGCTTTAAATAGAGGGGAAGTGACTTTGAACTGTTTCTTTAGCTATCAGGCGTGGGAAGGTACAAAAGGTAAAATGGCTGAGGCAGCAATTTGAATACTTACAGGCGTGTGGTCTAATGATTTTATCTCTATCAGCATGGCTTTTATTAAGATACTATTCTCCCTTCTAATCTCGGTCCACCTCATTTTTTAAAATAACACTTCCTTCCTTCCTTCCTTCCTTCCTTCCTTCCTTCCTTCCTTCCTTCCTTCCTTCCTTCCTTCCTTCCTT
>NC_058133.1:432514969-432569201 GCF_016433145.1 Gracilinanus agilis | reverse complement strand
CTTTCTCTCTTTCTCTCTCTCTCTCTCTCTCTCTCTCTCTCTCTCTCTCTCTCTCTTTCTCTCTCCCTTTCTCTCTCTGTTTCTTTGTTTCTTCGTTTCTTTCTTAAAAACCCTTACCTTCCATCTTAGAATGAGTACTAAATATTGGTGCCAAGACAGAAGAAGGTTTAGGCAATTGGAGTTGTGTCTTTCCCAGAATCACACAGCTAGGAAGTACTCGACGTCAAATTTGAACTCAGGACTTCCCATCTCTAGGCTTGACTCTGTATCCCCTGAACTACATAGCAGCTCCCTGACTTTACTTTCCTTCATAGTCCTGATCATATAGTTGACCTGTCAATTCTATATCTTAAGTTATTCTTGAATCCCTTTACCACTTTGTGTCATACCATGCCAAAACCTGACCTAAGGGTTTTTACTACTAGCCTTCTATATTTTGGAACACAAATAGAGCTGAATACTAAAGAAAGTCATGTAACCATGTCAACTGGGTTTACCATAAATCTCAACTGGACCCTCACTGCTGCACAGCAAATATTTTATTCTTCTCTAGCTAACTCTCTTATCACATTCTTCCCAAGAGATTTTTCAAATGTCTTCTCTCCAATCTCCTAAAACACTTTTTTATGCTTTTCTCTCAGCAAAACTTCTCCTTTACTGAAAAATTTAGACGCCGTGGTAATTTTTCATTTATTCCCGTATTCCATGCCAAAACCCTATTCAACTTCCCTCATTTTCTCCTCCTTGGCTATGGACTTTAAAGAAGAGGTATAACTTCTCCTTGTGAAGTCCTACCCCTTCACTTGTGTTCTTGATCCCTTCTTCCACCTCAAGCTTGCTCCTCAATCAATTCATCTCTTTTTCTCTTCAATCCCCTTCCTTACCACCTACAAGTATGCACAGCTTACTCCCCTATTTAAAAAACACAATCAAACAAAAAGCCCTCTTTTCTTTACTCTTTCATTTCCTTCAAACTATCATCACTATTGTCCTATATTTCTTTTCCTTTCACACATTTCTAGAAAGTATGGTCTATATTTATTGATTCCACTTCCTCATTTTTCACTCATTTGTCAGTTCCTTCAACTCTACCACTTGAACTGAAATTGATCTCTTCAAGATCACCCAATATTTCTTAGTTGCTAAGAAAAATGATCCTTTCTTAGTCCTCATTCTATTTCATCTTACTATATAACTTTTTTAAAAATTTTTTTCTATTTATTTATTTTTTAAACCCTTAACTTCTGTGTATTGGCTCTTAGGTGGAAGAGTGGTAAGGGTGGGCAATGGGGGTCAAGTGACTTGCCCAGGGTCACACAGCTGGGAAGTGTCTGAGGTCGGATTTGAACCTAGGACCTCCCATCTCTAGGCCTGACTCTCAATCCACTGAGCTACCCAGCTGCCCCCATCTTACTATATAACTTTTGGTATGTCAGCTACACTATTTCTGGACACTCCTTACTCTTGGTTTCCTCTTAAGAGTAGGAATCATATTTTTGCCTTTCTTTGTACCCCCCAGTGATGAGCACAGTGTCTGGTGTATAATAACACTAACTAAATGCTTTTTGGCCTGTTTGGCTGGAATGGCAGTGCTCCCTTTTGGTTGTCTTCCCATCTACCTGACTATTGGGTTTTAGTCTTCTTTGTTGGATAGTAAGTTTCATCCCAAAGATCCCCCAAGACTGTCCTGGGGAATATCATCTCTTTATTCTCTCACCTTGGTGATCTTAAGAGCTCCCATAGGTTTAATTATTTTCTCTAAACATATAACTTCCAAGACTGTATACATAGCCCAGATCTTTCTTTTGAACTCTAGTCTGGTATTGATAGCTGTCTATTGGATGTCTCTACTTGGATGTCTCATAGACTTCTCAAATTCAAGAAAATGAAACTCATATTTCTCCTTATACCCATCTGTTCTCTAAACTTTCCTATTCCTATTGATTGCACAATTATCCATTAAGTCACTCTGTTTCAAAACCTTGGGCTCATCCTTGACTTCTCCCTTTCCTCCATGTGTCACCTTCAATCAGTTGTCAAGTCTTATTTGCTTTATTATTGAAAAATTTTTAAATCCACATATCTTTTTTTAAAATTTTTATTTAATTTTGAATATTTTCCCATAGTTACGTATTTCATGTTCTTTCCCTCTCCTCCAAATCCCAGTTGTTTTTCTTCTGTGTGTCTATTTCCACAGTTCTTCCTCTGAATGTTGCTAGTTCTTTTTCTCATAAGTCCCTCAGCCTTGCTCTTGGTCTTTGCATTGCTGCTAGTAGAGAAGTCCGTTATGTTTGATTGTACCGCAGTGTATTAATCTCTTGTACAGTGTTCTCCTGGATCTGCTCCTTTCACTCTGCATCAATTCCTGGAGATCATTCCAGTCCACATGGAATTCCTCCAGTTCATTATCCTTTGAGCACAATAGTATTCCATCACCAACAGATACCACAATTTGTTCAGTCATTCCCCAATTGAAGGACATTCTCTCATTTTCCAATTTTTTGCCACCATGAAGAGCACAACTATAAATATTTTTGTACAAGTGTTTTTCTTTATTATCTCTTTGGGTATAAATCAAGCAGTGCTATGGCTGGATCAAAAGGCAGACAGTCTTTTAAAGCCCTTTGGGCATAGTTCCAAATTGCCATCCAGAATGGTTGGATCAATTCACAACTCCACCAGCAATGCATTAATGTCCCAATTTTGCCACATTTTCGCCAACATTCCCCACTTTCCTTTGCTGTCATGTTAGTTAATCTTCTAGGTTTGAGGTAGTAATTCAGAGTTGTTTTGATTTGCATTTCTCTAATTATAAGAGATTTAGAACACTTTCTCATGTGCTTATTGATAGTTTTGATTTCTTTATTTGAAAATTGCCTATTCATGTCCATGACTTCCAGCAAAGGTTTCCCCTAATATGCTTGCAAAAATCTATACCTATCACATGTCCCTTGCCCATTTATCAATTGAAGAATGGCTTGGTTTTTTTGTACAATTGATTTAGCTCCTTATATATCTGAGTAATTAGACTTTTGTCTGAGTTTTTTGTTAAAAAGATTTTTTCCCAATTTGTTGATTCCCTTCTAATTTTAGTAGCATTGGTTTTGTTTGTACAAAAACTTTTTAGTTTAATGTAATCAAAATTATTTATTTTACATTTTGTAATTTTTTTCTAACTCTTGCTTGGCTTTAAAATCTTTCCTTTCCCAGAGATCTGACAAGCATACCATTCTGTGGTCACCTAATTTACTTAGTTTTCTTCTTTATATTCAAGTCATTCACCCATTCTGAATTTATCTTGGTATGGAGTGTGAGATGTTGATCTAGACCCAATGTCTCCCATACTGTTTTCCAATTTTCCCAGCAGTTTTTGTCAAATAGTGGGTTTTTGTCCCAGAAGCTGAGTTCTTTGGGTTTATCATAGACTGTCTTGCTGACATTACTTACCCCAAGTCTATTCCACTGGTCCTCCCTTCTGTCTCTTAGCCAGTACCATATTGTTTTGTTGACAACTACTTTATAGTACAGTTTAAGATCTGGTAGTGCTAGGCCACCTTCCTTCATTTTTTTTTCATTATTTCCCTTGATATTCTTGATCTTTTGTTCTTTCAAATGAACTTTGTTATAGTTTTTTTCTAATTCAGTAAAAAAGGTTTTTGGTAGTTTGATAGGTATAGCATTAATAAGTAAATTAATTTGGTAGTATGGTCATTTTTATTGTTAGCTCGTCCTGCCCATGATCAATCAATGTTTTTCCAATTGTTTAGCCCACATATCTTCTATCTTAAAATCAATACTGTATATTGGTCAAGGCAGTAGAGCAGTAAGGTCCAGGCAATGGGGGTTAAATGACGTATCTGGGGAAATACAGCTAGAAAGAGTCTGAGGCCAAATGTCAACCCAAGACTTCCCATCTCTAAGCCTGGCTCTCAATCCACTGACCCACCTACCAGTCCCAAGTTGCCAAGTCTTATTAATCTTACCTCCAAAACATTTTGAGCATCTGTCCCCTTTTCTCCATTCACAGAGTCTTTATCTTAGTTTAGCTCTTCACCATCTTTTATGTACAAACTGGGATAGGATTCTAATAGGCCTTCCTATTTCCAGGCTCTCCTGTCAGTCAATGCTCTATGTAACTGCCAAATTGATATTCCTAGGATGTAAATCTGATTTTTTATCCGCCTACGTCTTTCGATACATCCCACAAAAATCTAATTAATCCATGATGTAACTCAAAAAATATTTTAGCTCCAAATTCCCCTAAAATTCTAGCACTGAATCTCAGATTCTTGAATTTCTCTAAGCCTTTTGACTCTTGAAATGAGAGGAGAATGAAGTTAAAGCTAGATGGAAGGTCTATTCATGGAACAGTTCCTTTTGCCACACCAGAGAGGGCACTACCTATGGGAAAATGATAATGTAGTTGACGATGAGGTGAGGAGGTGTTTAGTTTTCCAAGTGGTTGCCAGAGCAAGTTGAGAAATGTCTCAGGCAGGAAGGGGAATCAATAATTGGGGATAGATAAGGGGCTTCATATATGCCGGTCCTTTAAATTCAGGACTTTGTGTACTATCTTTCTTTTTCTTTTTTAAAACCCTTACCTTCTGTCTAGAAATCAAAACTGTGTATTGGTCCTAAGGCAAAAGAATGGTAAGAGCTAGGCAAAATGGGGCTTAGGTGACTTCAGCAGGGTCAATCAGCTAGGAAGTATCTATAAGGTTTGAACCCAAGACCTCTCATCTCCAGGCCTGGCTTTCTGTCCACTGACCCACCTAGTTACTCCTTTTTGTGTATGTTCTTGTGAATTTTCCCATTTCTAACTTTAAGTGGGAATGTTCAAAAGGTACCATGTTAACCCAAAAAACTAATGGAGGATAATCATGGAAAGTTGTGTCAGTCAGTCAAGGAAATTTATTAAGCATCTATTATGTTCTAGGTACTATGCTAAGCTTTTGGGGAAACAACAAAAGGTAAAAGACAGCCCCTCTTCTGGAGGAACTCACATTCTAATGGGGGAGATGACATGCAAACAACTAGGTACAAACAAGTGATGTATAGGATAAATTGGAGATAATTTAACAGAGGGAAGGCACAATAATTAAGGGGAATCTGGAAAGGCTTTCTATAGAAGGTAGGGTTTTAGCTGGGCCTTGAAGGGAGCCAGGGAAATCAGGAGGCAGAAAGGAGGAGGGAAAGCATTCCAGGTGTGAGGGACAGCCAGTGAATATGACCAGAATTGAAAGATGGAGTTTTTGTTTGAGGATAAGCAAGAAGGCCAGTGCCAATGGTTTTGCAGAATATATGGGGCATGAGGGTAGAAGGTGTATGGAGGGATAGGTGATGAAAGACTTTGAATGCCAACTAGTGGGCTTTTATATTTGATCATAGAGGTGCTACGTAGCCACTAGAGTTTACAGAATAAGGGATGGTGGTAATGTGTTTTAGGAAAATCACTTTGACACTGTGATTGAAGTGGGGAGAGACTTACATCAGGGAGACCAATCAGCATGCTATTACAGTAGTCTAGGCACAAGGTGCTGAAGATCTATACCACAGTGGTGGCAGTGTCAGAGAGGACAAGGGGGCATATTTAAGAGATAGTAAAATTGACAGACTTTGGCAGCATATGGCATTTGGAGCATGAGAGGAGTCAAGGATGACACATAAGTTCTGAGCCTGGGTGACTGGGAAGATGATGTTGCTTCGACAGTAAGACGGAAGTTTGGAAGGGGGAAGGATTTAGGGGGAAATGACCATAAGTTTAGTTTTGAACATGTTGAATTTAATATTCTACAGTTCATCCAATTTGAGATGTCCAATAGACAGTTGGAGGTGTCAAACTGGAGGTTAACAAAAAGTTGGAGCTGTCTAAGATTCATCAGCATGGAGATGATGATTAATCACAGGAGTTAATGAAATCACTAATTGAAATCCTATTGAGCAATGATTCCCAAAGTGGGCACCACCGCCCCTTGGTGGGTGCTGCAGAGATCCAGAGGAGCAGTGATGGCCACAAGTGCATTTATCTTTCCTATTAATAGCTATTAAAATTTAAAAAAAATTAATTTCCAGGGGGGTAAATAATATTTTTTCTGGAAAGGGGGCGGTAAAAGTGCCTAGGACAGAGTCCTTTGGAGACACACCAGCATTACATGGATAAGGACTCAGCAAAGGAGCTAAGAAGTATGAGGAGAATCAAGAGAGAACATTGCTATGAAAACTTTTAGAGAAGAGTCTCCAAGAGGAGTGAGTAATCAATAGTGTCAAAATCTGCAGGGAAGTCAATGAGAAATGAGAAGTCTATCAGAGCCCAAAATTAAGAGATCAGAACTTTGGAGGGAGCAGTTTCAGTTGAATGATGAGGTCCCAAACTATGAATCCTGTTCTTGCAATCCTGAAAAAAACATAGAACCATCAAAGCAGTTACAAAAGAATATATTTTTTAATCAGAACAAGGAAGAAAATGCTCTTATGGCCACCACACAGTGACTACCACCAACAGAGTCACCCTCCAGCTCTGAGACTCTGGGAACAATGTCTCCCAGAAAAAAAACAAACAAAACAAAACAAAAGAAAACCCCCAAAAAACAAAAACAAACACCAGGAAAGGGAATTTCCATCTAACTAAAGAATTTAGGGTTCTCTTTCTACCTAGGTAATATAGAGAATAGAGAAACAAAGGATTATTAGTTACATAAGGGTCTTGAGAAAGAGCTTGTAGTAGGAGGCTAGGGTACCTGGAACCGGCAAATACAATAAGATACTAAGAAACAAAAAAGTATAATTAAGACTTGACTACATCTGCCCTTGCCATTCCAATCCAGGTTGTTTAGGGAGTGTATGACGATCTATATTGCTCAGTATGGGAGTACGGTCAAGTCAGGGGGTTTCTCGAAGGCGGATTCCCATGGGACAAAGGCAAGGCGGGGTTTCATAAATCAAGATTATCGTTCTCTAACAGCTAACAAATTAAAGATTTTACTCACAGAAGTGCTCTATAATGTAGGGCACCATAGTTACTAAGAGAAAACGTGGTTCAAGACAGAAGAAAGGCTCTGAAGAATAATGAAACTCCACTAACAAAATTACAAAAGATATCAACAAACAGGAAAAGGTGAACACCTCTAAAGATAATCAAATAAACTCAGATTAAAACATACACAGGCAGAATACAGATTTCCCAGCTCCTGTGTCAGAAGAATCACCTCTAAGCCTTTCCCACAGCCACTCCCTAGAATACCAAGAAAGAAATTGGAGAGATATTTTAATTTAATGAGATAAGATTCAAATCAAGAAATCAGCTCCCTAGGCACCACGAACCATTATTAAACAGCACTTACGGGAGATCTGGAAACTTCAAAAAAAACATAGTATCAAGGCCGCCAAAGTTGTATCAGACACCCAGAGGCAACCAGAGTTTTGGAGAAAGTCACTTTCCAGTAGGGAGGCCAGAGTGAGTGGGAGAGAAAGAGGTCTATTCAGCAAACTAAAAGGAAGCCAGTAAGGAAGGGTTATTTTTTTTTTGTCCCTGGGCAAAACTGAACTTAGAGAGAAGGCGGAGCCGGTCAGAATCACGTGCCTGAAGTGGCCCAGGGGGCGGGCTGGAGTCCGGGGAGCTTGGACAGTTTACGGAAACCCGGCAGCTGAGGGTCTCCTGCTGCTGAGGACTTCAGGCTGCGGGTTCTCCAAATCTGGTATGCAGGGCGTGGGGCGAAAGTCGGGGCACTAGCTTGTCCCTGACAATGTGGATGCCCCGGAGCCCCTGGAGGTTCGGGGTCCAGTGGACGTAGGACGCCAACTAGGGCCCCTGAATCTGCCCGTGGCAGCTGGCGTGGGGTCCTTTGTGCCAACCCTTTGGAGACCCTGGAGACGAGGCAGAGATGGGTGCTGGCTCCTACCCACCCTTCTCAGCCCCTCTTCTCCTAAAGGCTATATTGGGGGTGGAGGAGGGGAAGGAACGTCAGAAAACATTTAAAACTGTTACTAGGAGAACTACTGAACTTGAAAAGGGTGTGGGTGGGGTGGAAGTGGGGAAGTGAGTTTGTACTGTAATTTAACTTTGTTACCTTTCCTTTTATTGCTTGTCAAGAAGGTTAAAACATCAGGGACTTTGTGGGGAGAGGATTTCCAACTATTGTGGGATAGTTGGTTCTTAATAGCAAGGGTTTTTCTTGTTTTTGAGGGGTGGGACATGGAGAAGGGAGTTCAGTATTTTCATCAATTTCCTGGAAGACTTTAAGGTATGGAAACTGCGTTCGATAATGCAGATGGGCAAATCTGCGAATCCTTATTATAGTGTGAGAGGCTCTGGGAGTTTAAGGGAACCGTCACACAATTTAAATCCTTCACTCACTACCCAGTAGCTTTGTGACCCCATTTGGACAAGTTAACCTCTATGGGCATCGGTTTTCTCACTAAAGTGAAAGGGTGGGAATATGTGATTTCTTATCTCCCTTCCAGCCTGCATAGTCTGTATTTCAAATGGAGAAGGCTAATTGTGGTTGCTATTTAGAAGCTGGCAGTAACTCTTAACTTCATTTTTTAAATAATTGAATGGAAAGACCACTGGCCTTAGAGGTAGAGTTTATATTTCAGCCATGGGCAGTTTTGGGGTCAATCTCTTCATTCATTCATTCATTCATTCATTCATTCAAAAACTGAGCTTCCCTATATGGAGAACCCTAGAACCCTAGCTGAAGTACAAGGGCTGCACACTGGCAGATTCCAGTGCTAATATGCTTGGAAAACTGGACCTGCTCCATTTCTTACCTGGACCACTTTAATCCCTCTTTAGGCAATCTATCTTTCCCCTCCCAGTGGCTTTCCATCTCAGTGTCCAAGGGTGTATACAATTGGATTAACCCATTGCAACTCAGAACTCCCAGGTGAAGAAATATGCAGCATCACAGTTTCCCTGGCCATTGGGAATCCAGCCCTGCACCATCACACCCAACTACTTCTCTTTGGGAATTACTTAAGTTTCCCCATCCCTAAAATGAAAGACTTTCATTAGATCTCTGAGATCCTTCCAGCTCTATTTTTTAGGCTTTATGAAGTCAGTTTCAAGATAACTCTAGGTATATCAAGAAGTTGCTAAATGCACATTTGAAATAGTACTCTGTTGTTGCTTCTCCATACTTTTTTTTAATTTTAACCCTTGTACTTCAGTGTATTGTCTCATAGGTGGAAGATTGGTAAGGGTGGGCAATGGGGGTCAAGTGACTTGCCCAGGGTCACACAGCTGGGAAGTGTCTGAGGCCGGGTTTGAACCTAGGACCTCCTGTCTCTAGGCCTGACTCTCACTCCACTGAGCTACCCAGCTGCCCCCGTCCATACTTTTTTAAAATTAAAAAAGCAATATTTTCATCCATCTTTTTTTGTACTGACCCCCAGACATCCTAATCCCAGGCCTTATGCCAGTGTGCTCTAAGAAGAGACTTGAGAATAATATTAATGCCTTATATTTGAATCACACCTTGTATTTTTCTCAGCATTTTGCATAGGTTTCAAAATCCTTAACCTTTAACTTGACTAATACTCTTACATAGCCTTTTCTCTTTTCAGGATTTAATACAATGAAGCCAGAAACATCTCACATGTTCATTCTGGGTTCCCTTTGTTTAGCTTTCTATTGTTTGTGTACTGCTGACAAATTCTGCAATAGGTAAGTTATTTGTGGAAATAAAATTTCAACCCAACTTTCCAAGATAATTTAATTATATAACTAACATTAATGTCATTCATATTGTTAAGAATTGGGAGCCTTTTGTGTGCACTGTGTGTTTTGCTTCAGTACTGGGTGCTGCATAATTAGATGAGGAACTCATACAATCTTGAGGGGAGTCAGCATGGGATAGTGGAGAGAGTGTAGAATTTGGAATCAGAGGACCTGGTTTCAAATCCTTGCTCTTCTACTTATTACAAGTTCAGCCTTGGGCAACTCATTTTAACTTTTTCTATGTCTCAATGCCATCATCTGAAAAATGGAGGGGAGAGATAGTATACTGGGGAGTGAATTGGAATAGATGATTTAGAAGTTTCATTCCAGCTCTAAAACTATGATTCTTTTAACATGATACAGTTAAGTTGACAAGACTAATTTTTGTCCTAAGTGAAAAGCAGTAATTATTACACAAACTTAGAAGACATTCATTATTGATGGGAACCATCTCATTTCTAGATTCTTTTCACTGATAAAACAAATAGCTGTTGCATTAGGATCTGGTAAATATAATTAGTTGGAAGTTCTTAACCATTTTGAAAATAGTTATTTTTCCCTCTTCTTGTGTCCTTTCCATATTTCCTCTCCTCCCAAAACTGTGTTTACAAAAAACCAAAACCCCATAAATTCATTTGTGTACTCATTATAAACGAAGAATCTTAAGTTTCAAAACCCAAATTTTATTATTTATTTGAATAACCAAAGATTGGGACCCGTGGAGTATAATTTTATTCTAAAATAATATTTGTGAAAAAATTGGAAGGCACATTTTGCTTTCATGTTTTAAGTATCTGTTTTGTTATATGTAAAACTTGATGTTTAAGCTTTGAATTTTCTTTTTTCCTGTAAGTAGATTGTTACTTCCTAATAATTCATGTTATTACAAAAGATGAATATAGTCTCACTTTTTTCTCTGAGTTGTAAAAAAATATGGCATTGATGGTTCCTGGGTAACTTTTCTAATGTTCTCATCAATAGTGTTCAGACATTTTAGAATTTATGGTATTTTTTTCTTCCCTTTTGGCCAAACTTCCTCTTAAATATCACTGCTTAACTTCCTCATTATTGTCATGACCTTGTACTGCTTCTTTAGTGGGAACTTCCTCTCAGAACAATTTCCTTTTTTCTTCCAAATTACTAATATTTGTAGGTAATAACATTTCATATAAGATGTGTAGATAGATATATCAGTACACATACATAAATGTATACGTACATCAATAAACACTTATTTGTATATATAGGTATATGTCCTATATACATATAGGACACATGTGTATATAAATACATATAAATATGTATATGAATATACAGTACACACACATAGGATATCACTAAAGTGTCAGTGCAGTTTTAGGATATTAAATCTCTGTTGTATATTTATACTATCTGGTATCACAATGAGGAAAGCACTGTGCCTGGAGTCAGGAAGACCTTAGCTCAAACCCAGCCTAAGACACTTAGTAGCCAGGTGACCCTAGGAAAGACACTTAACTTCTATGTGCCTCATTTTCCTCTACTGTAAAATGGGGATGATAATAGCATCTGCTTCTTAGGGTTGTTGGGAGAATTAAATGAGATACTTGCAAAGTGCTTAGCACAATGCCTTGCACATAGTAGGCACTCTAGAAATGATTATTTCATCTTCCCTCTCTCCCTCATTTAGTATATACAAAATGCTTTCCTTTCAACAACCTTAGGACTTAAGTAGTACAGGCATTATTATACTCATTTTCATAATAATAGTTAACATTTATATAGCATTTACTATGTGCCAGGCACTAGGTTAAGCACTTAAAATTATCTCTTTTGATCCTCACAACAACCCTGGGAAGTAGGGTGCTATTATTATCCTCATTTTACAGTTTAGGAAACCAAGTCAAACAGAGGTTAAGTAACTTGTCCAGAATGACACAGTTAGTAAGTGTCTTCATGCTTGATTTGAATTTGGATCTTCCTGACACGAGACCCAGAGCACTATCCATTCTACCACCCAGCTGTCCTGAGCAAACTGAGGCTCAGAAAAATTAAATAATATATCTAGGGTGTCAGAAACAAATAAGAACTCAATCTTCTTAACTATGAGGTCAGGGCAGAAATATTTTCTTTGTTATTTATTTGAAACCTTTCAGCTCAACTAGTTTATTCTTGTACACAGTTGGATATCACCATCAGTTCCAACCTATAATTAATTTTCTCATAACGCTTTAGTTGTGAATCCTATACTTACTCATAATCTTAATTACTTAAATAGGCTATTTATGGAGAAACTTGAAAAGAGGATGAAGCTCACATTTTTAATTAAAACTGTATAGGACTTCACACATTTCAGTTTACCCAAGACTATCTCAACTTGCGTTTTCATCTTAGTTTTATTGGTGGCTTTCTCTATTCTTTAGCCTTTTTTTTTTAATAACACAGAAAATTATAATTTTCCCTGTGACCATGGACTACTCATTTTTCCTGTTTCGCCCACTTTTACTGAGATCTACTATGGTCCCCATATCTGTAAATCAGGGAAACCCTCAGCAGGAATAAAATGTTTGTTAAGTACCTAAAAGGTTCCAGAAAATGGTGTATAAATATGAGCTATTTTTTAAGTGTTTTTCATATTTCATTCCCAGCTTGTATTAGTCATTGGTGACAAATAGGCTTTTTTTGTTTGTTTGTTTTGTCTTTTGGATGAAAGCCATCATTTAGCTTCATGGCATCTTAAAAAAATTACTGAGAAATAAAATCTTTATTTTTCCATAGAGGCAACCATGAGTGGAAAAAGTTGTTAATGGTTCATCACTGGCCTACTACTGTGTGCAAGGTGAGTTTTTTTTTGACCAGATGAAGCCCCCTCCCCCCATCCAATTAATTAATAAAATTATGACTAGTGTGGATATGACTGTGTAGGTGAATGTTTTTTGGATCTCTCCTTAGTACTATACTCCAACTTCTCAATCACACAAAACTTTATGATGATATGAAATTACCACATCAAAGCTTTGTTCTTTTTCCATCATTCTCATTCGTCATAGGAGAAGAACCAAAAGGCTATATTCCCATGCTAGGTTTTATCTCTCTCCATATTCTTTGTGGCTCACTCTTAGTACTATTACCTTGAGTTTTTTTTTTAAGCCCTTATTTCCTATCTTAGAATCAGAGCTAAGAGAGAAGGGTAAGGACTAGGCAAAGAGGTTTAAGTGGCTTGTCCAGGGTCACACAGCTAAGAAGTATCTGAGCCCCCCCACCCCCTGGCCATGCCAGGCAAATTAAGGAACTATGATTGGTTCCTGAGATGTAACATGGGAGAGCTAGTGGGTGGAGAAAATTGCTTATAAGGGGAGATCAGGAGACTGTTTGGTCTCTTCTGGCTGGAGTTTAGAACCCGAAGGAACCCATGTTGGTGGTGAGCTTCAATCCATCATGGTGGCAGATAAAAGTAGTAAGCTAAGCAACTTCTCTACCTTTTCCTATATTTCCTTCTCTTTACTATCGCTACTTTGATATAAGAAAGTTATTAAAGCTACTAGCAGCCTTATAATTTAATTTTAACTATTACAGAATGGTTTGAGGAAAAGTGTGGAAGTGGAAAGCAGCTGATGCTTAGAAGAGCATAAATAGTTCAGTTTGACTGAATCATAGCACATATGTGAGGTCAAAGCAAGATTGAGTAAATCCTTGAATGCCCATTTGAAGAAACAGCATGATGTATTAAGAGAATTGGATTTGGAGGTAAAAGATGTGGGTTCAAATCCTGTCTCTTAAGACCACCTCAGCTATAAAACCAGGATATGTCACTTAACCTCTTCCTTTATTAAAAGAAACCATTGGACCAGGTGATTGTTAAGATTAGTTCTAGCACTAAACTTCTAGTTACTAAGGCCCTGACTTTGTGTAGTAGATTGTGGGGAGCCATTTAGATCATGACTGACATTTTGTATGGCACTTCCATATTTTCAAAATGTTTACATATATTGGCTCGTTTGAACCTTGAGATAAGCCCAAAGACATTTCCCCATTTTACAGATGAGAAAACTAAAGATTAGAGAGTTTGTATGATTTGCTCATTGTAGTACAACTAGGAAGTCTTAGAAGCCTGTTATAAACCCAGTTTTTCCTGACTAAAGGTCCAATACTCTACCTGAAAGGCAATGCTGCCTTCACTGAA
This sequence comes from Gracilinanus agilis, assembly GCF_016433145.1. Lineage (NCBI taxonomy): Eukaryota > Metazoa > Chordata > Mammalia > Didelphimorphia > Didelphidae > Gracilinanus > Gracilinanus agilis. The sequence goes on along the minus strand of NC_058133.1, from coordinate 432,555,321 downwards.
GATTTTTTTTTTGATAAACTCTTACTTTCTTAGTTACAACTCTATGATAGAAGAGCAAGGGCTAAGCAAATTGGAGTAAGTGACTTGCCAAGAGCCACATAACTAGGAATTATCTGAGGTCAAATTTGAACCCAAGACTTTCTGTCTCTAGTGCTTTATCTACTGAGCCACAGAGCTGCCGCTTCACTGAAGATTTGAGTAATGCAGTGATATGATGGGTTCTAGGAAGACTGGCCTAAGAGCACCAACTAGGTTGGAGCATAGGAGGAAATTATTATAGTTGTCCATGTGAGAGATAGTTTGAGTTTGAAAGTGGAGAGTGGAGATACCAGGGGGAAAAAAGGAAGAATAGCTTAGATATATTCCGTATATGATCAATAGGAATTTTAATGCAGTCCAAGCCAAACAGTCATTTATCAAACATCTACAGTATGAGTTATTATATTAAACACCAAGGATCCAAATAGTTCTAATGACAAGGCTGCTTAGATCATTGATTGGTGCTTTTTGTATTTGGTATCCTTCCTTCAGGGCCCCCAGCCCAATTATATAATTGCCAAATAAGTGCCAGAATAGCAATAAGTAATACAAATTAATCTATTATGATACTGACATTTGGCATTAGGAGGCAGGCAGATAAAGGAGTGTGGGAAGCCAATAAGAGAATAGATAAAAATCTGAGACTCCTCTTTTGACCCCTTTTGTGATCCTTGTGATTTCTTCTTGAAAAGTATTATGGCCTTACTGAAAAGCTTTAAGTTCCTATCAAACCTGAATTTAAAGGGTTAACACTGTTAACACAGCAAGGAGTGCTGCTGCCTGTTTAGCTAAGGCCAAGATACTCCCCAACTTGGCTTTCTGATAAGAACCTAGTCAAAATTCAGCCTTGGCCTTGGTCTATTCTGAAGCCAATGTTTTGTGTTTTGATGTGACATAATTTGTGACTTCTGCGCATCTGCAAAGTTTCGGGGGAAGGGAGTTCTTTTGTGTGAAATGAGTCTTGAAATATATATAATAAACTCCATGCTCCTGGAGCCAGAGCTGGAAGCATGAAGTAAAAGACATTTCCCTTGTTCTGTCCTTATTTCCTTATCAACTAAACTGTCCTTATCAAATTATCAGAGATGATAAAGAGATCTCCACAATTGTCGCCCGAACAGGGACCTTGGATCACTGGATTCAGATAAACATTTGCCCTCCCCCTCAGACAACTCCCAAATTACTACAGTTTAGTTTCTGCCCGAAGAAGGGCAAGAAATCCAGAGTTTTCAGAACTCTCTCCTTAAGGGAAGACACTAGAAGTAAAAGAATTGATTAACAGGATGGGACACAGTGAATCAAAGGAAAGAACTCTTTTTATTGATATAACTAAGCATATCCTCAGAAAATGGGGAGTAAAATTTAGTAAAGATCAGCTCACTAAATTTCTTGATTGGATTCCCTTAGAATTTTGGCAAAAAGTTGACGATGATTTGAAAAATTATTATACTGAGTACGGATCAGAACAAGTGTCAGAAAAAATTTCATCGGCTACTGAAAAAACAACTTTGTTATCTGGTCAGAATGAAGAGAATGAAATCTTTAAGGTTTCAGTGTTAGAATCAGAGGAGGAGGAAAAAGCTCATAGTAAATCAAAATGGAGCTTTAAAATTCGAATGAAAAAGTCACTAGCAGGAGACCTTCCCCCACCTAAAAACCTCTCTTCAAAAGAGGAGTCTCAGATTTTTATCTATTCTCTTATTGGCTTCCCACAAGGGAGCAATTATTAAGTCCTAACTATGTTCCAGGGCTTCTTTACTCTATATAACCTTCTCTGAGGCTTCAAGTGAAAGTATTCCCTCATCAGCATTTCATGTGGTAGTGTTTGAATCTCTCCTTTGATTCCATCAGTCCCTACTTTGTATTTTTGTTTTTGTTGTTGCAAACTGATTTCATCTATCCTACTTGGTGCTTAGTAGATGCTTAAATGTTTGTTGATTAATTGAAAGAGAATAGTGTAGAAACATTCTGCCAGTGCAGATTAGCAATGGCCTTTTTTAAACTGTTGTAGAGTATTCTCTCTCATACATATCACACAGCTGGTATGTATCAGAAACAGGACTTGACGCAGCACCTTCCCAGCACCAAGGCCAGCTCTCTCTATTCCCTGTGCCTTATTACTTCTCACCTTATTATTGTTGTTGTTTGGTCATTTCAGCCTTGTCCAACTTTTCATGACCTCATTTGGAGTTTTCTTAGCAGAGATACTTGAAGTGGTTTGTCATTTCCTTTAACTTATTTTATAGATGAAGAAACTGAGGTCATCAGGGCTAAGTGACTTGTCCAGGGTCACTCAGCTTGCTAGTATCCGAGGCTGGATTTGAATCAGGTCTTCCTGACTTCAGTAGGACTCGTGCTCTTATCCCCTGATCCATTTAGTTATCTATATACAATTATATTTTCCCCATTAGACTATAAGCTCTTCAAAGACTGTCATTTTTCATATTTGTATTCCTAGTGATTAGCATAGTGCCATCCAATGGTAAAAGATTCATAAATGTTGGTGAGGTTTTTGGTTACTAGAAGTAAAGCCTTGGGGAATTTGCTGTGTGCTTGGTTATGCCAAATCTGGCTTTATGTTCAGGGTAAGGCCATATGTTCAGTGAGACATTTGTCTAATGGTGTGTGGGAGTTTTGTGGGCTAAGTGTAATGATAATTAATTGAAGTGCTAGTGAGTAATGGCTTATTTGTTGTGCACCTGGGTTGTACATCAAAGCTTTAGAAATGTATGCATTTTAAAAATCAATTACAGGTAAAATCCTACTGCAGGAGTGCTATTTCAAGGGAGCATTCTGTATTACAAAGCTAATTCTTTGCCCCATCCATAGCTTATTGTTAACATCTTGTGCTGAACTGTTTTTTGCCTACAAATAATGCTTGACCTTGGGTAAGTAATTTAACTTATTAGGACTTTGGTTTCCTCTGCTATAAAATAAAAGCATTGAACAAAAATAATTTTGTGTACCCTCCCAGATTCTAATCCTGTGGTAACAAGTACTTTCTGTGATTTTCAGTCTCCAGGAGAAAAGCCTTTATCTTTATTTATTTATTTTTGAGTATTTTTGCCATAGTTACATGTTTCACATTGTTTCTCTCTCCCCCAAACCCCCCACCCCGCTGTAGCCAATGCACAATTCCACTGGGTTTTACATGTATCATTGATTAAGACCTAATTCCATATTATTGATAGTTGGACTAGAGTTATCATTTAGTGTCTACATCCCCAATAATATCCCCATCAGCCCATGTGTTTGAGCAGTTGTTTTTCTTCTGTGTTTCTACTCCTACAGTTCTTCCTCTGAAGTGGCTAGTTTTCTGAGAAAAGCCTTTAATTTGTATTATAGTTGGGAAGATGGTGCAGAGCTGAATTACAGCTAAATTTCTTTTAATAATTTGGTCCTATACCCACTATTAATTAACCTCAAATTCTCCTCATCCTATACTTAATAAAGACCACCAGAAGGGAAATTACCAAACTTTCTATGCAAACTATTGCATTGGAAAAAAATAAACAAACATGGAGCTTAGAAGAAAAAAAAGGAGGGGGTCATAAAACCCCTCTTCTTTCTTTCCTGAGATCATAGCTCTTTCTTTCCCCTTGGTGTTTCATTACTGGTAGTTAGAGCAATTGATCAATCAGTAAATATTTATTAAGTGCCTACTATATTTAAGGTAAAGATAAAAACAAAACAGTACCTGCCCTTTAGGAACTTATATTCTATTAGGGGAATTAATATGTATACTTATAAGTAATTACAAACTATATACTAAGTAAATGCAAAATAAATAGAGTAGGATAAACACTAGCAATGGGGAATCAGGAAAACCTTAAGTAGGAGGCAATGCTTGAGCTGAGCTAAGGGTTCTAAAATAGAGAGGTGAGATGGAAGTGCATTCCCAGTAAGGAGGAAAACTGATACAGAGGCCAGTTTGGCTGAACTATATGATAGAGAAAGGTATACTAGGGCTTGTTTGAGAAGAACTTTAAATATCAAATGTAGAGATTTATACTTGATCCTGGTAATAATAGGGAGCCACTGGAGATTATTGGGTAGGGGAAGGGGGCATAGTGTAACGCCTTTACAATAGAAAGGGTGAAATGATCAGATACATGCTTTAGGAATAAATGAAAAAAGTGTTTATTAAGTCCTTATACTGTGCACACTGTGCATAAAAGTAAACAGGGCAGACCCTGATCTCAAGGCTCTCACCTTTAAAAAATGGTAGAAAATGCACATTGAAGGTTTCTTTGGTGAATATATAATATTGATTGGAAGAGACTGTAGTATATTACCAGTGACGGCTCCACGTAAAGCAGCATGAAATGTATCATCAGAGACATATATTGAACAAAAATGATGTGCCAGTCATTTAGGAAAAGTGAAGGAAAATAGATGGACAGCAATTTTGCTGCCTTGGTACCCATATTATGTCAGGAAAATTGGATGAGGGCCTGTAGCATAGTGGATGGCCCCATGGTAGAGGATTTATAGGAAAACATAGAAAAGAGTTAGACCCTTTGCTGTAAAGCATAAAATTTTAGACTTGGAAGGGACCTCAGAGGACAACCATTTCAGCACCTTTATTTTATAGCTAGGAAAAGTGGGACCCAGGGAAGAAAAATGATTTTTCTGAAGCTATACATATAATTATTTAAATAAATATATAGTGAAAAACATCAAATTCCCAGGATTTAGGGTTTAAAAATGAAATAGCTGATTAAAAAAAGTAATAACCATCACTTCATGGAGGTTCTCTTTTTAAGATACAATTCAGGAATCATCTACAAAAAGCCTTTCCTGAGCTCCCCAACAACTTTGTATATTTATTTAACATTTTGTATTTGTATTTGTCTTCCCCATTAAAATATAAGCCTCTTTGGTGTAGTTTTTTTTTAAAACTCTTAACTTCCATTTTATAAATGGTACTGTTCCAAGGCAGAAGAGTGAGAAGTATTAGACTAGATTAAGTGATGTCCCCAGGGTCACGCAGCTAGGAAGTATTTGAGGCCAGATTTGAACGTAGGACCTCCTGTCTCTTAAGCCTGGTTCTCAATCCATGTGACCCCCTAGCTACACACTATTTAAAGACTTTTATGTCCAGTGCCTATCAAAATGCCTGGCACATAATAAGCATGAATACAACAAATGTCAATATTTGGTGATTGATCAGCCAGAGATACAGATTTATTATGTATCTACATCTATAGCCATAGCTTTATCTGGATTGCCCTTATAGCTGTTTTCCATAGTTAATCCACAAGCCATTGTCTAATCCCCAAGTCATCTTTATCCAATGCATTTTTCTTGTATAGATGGTTGAATTAAAGAACTCTTTTGAGTAGTTGATTCTAGACGTCATCAAGGAACATCTGTAGTATTCTGGGGCATGATGCATCCTCATGTGGTGGCATCCTCAAACAGGAGCATTTAGAACCTCAGCATATAGAGGGAAATCCTTTTCTTCATAACTCTACACTGAACATCCTTTATCCCGAGAGCAAACATTTTGGGCAGGCTTCTGATTTCCTGTTTTATGTTCTACTTGATTTTAATAATCAGAATGACTGAACAAAATTATTTTTCAAGGAATCTCCTATGCTTTTAACATGTTACCCTTCCTTCAAAAGCTTTTAAATTAAAGTGCATTTTGCTCTATTGAGCAGATTCTGTGATCTAATAAAGTTCCACGAAAACACAACTACAAAGCCCTCTAGACTTTGGCAATATATTTTTTTACCTTTATTGCTAATACTAATAGTATGACATCCCCCCTTACTGATATGGCACTCCGTAGCTCTGTCATTGGGTCTTCCTGATAACTACACTGTTTAGATCTAATTTTTTTTATTCACTTATTTTTCATTGTATGGTAGTGTAATTATAAGAAGTCTAAGCACTTTGCTCACTGTCTTAAATTCACTGTTATACTGATAGAATGTCAACATGCTATCATCTTAATTGTTAGAATTCTAATTTGTGATCTTATTTTTCAGTCTCAGTATGTTGAAATGTTACTTCCTACCCCCTGGGAATGTTGCTGTATTCAATTAATTGTAACACAACAGTGGACATGAGATATTTATAATCTTATCTTTGTGCCATTTAAAACTTAAAATGTGTGTATATATACATGTGATATATATACATTATAATACATGCATGCTATATATAAAGGATAGAGATTATATATATTATACAGATATTACACATACAAACATACACATATGTCTGTGTATATAAAAATGTATACACTTGCTCTGATGTTTGTCTTATGTTAGAGGAAAAGCAAGACTGCTGAATGTATTTATTTTTAATAAATTATAATTTTTTGCTAATTACTTATAATAAATTTCCACATAAGTTTTATGAAAGTATATGATCCAAATTGTTTCCCTTCCTTCTTTTCTCCACTCCCAGAGCTGGCAAGCAATTCAGTCTTAGTTATTCACATATTATCATGCAAAACATATGCTGAGTGTATTTAAAGAGAGAATGGAATCATTTTTAATTTTTGCTTTTTTTTCCACTAGGAAATTGAAAATGACTGCAGAGATCCCCCTGATTACTGGACAATCCATGGACTCTGGTAAGAATTTTAATTAACCTTTAGATTGATAAACAAGCTTAGGATGACCAAATTTAAATTCTGATTCCAATGTTTATAATTTGTTATTTTTGGTTAGGGTGAATATATTCAATTTATGAGTTCATTGACCTTGATCTTTTTATCTTATCTCATATTCTGTTGATTTTGGTCTGTTAGATTTGATGAAACAAATATAAACATTTCAAGTGTGCATTTGGACATCAGGTCCTTCTTCAAACCCCCATTAGTGAGTCAATTATATCCCTGACAAGTCTTTTAAACTGAATCTCAGAACCCAGGATTGACCCAAATACAACCCCTTACATGAGGCATTTTGAAACCCTTTTATAATATCCCCAACAAGCGATTGTGTCAGAGTACACTTTTAAGGCAGCCTGTTGCATTTTTAGATACTTCATATTGTTAAATAGTTGAATATATTGAACAGAAGTCTGTCTCTGTGTAGATTAAATCCATTGCCTTTTTTAAAAATTTTTGAAAACATTCTGCAGGGCCCTCTGACCTCTGTGGTGGTACTGAACAAATTTTTTTACTTTTTTTGTGAGATAATCCATTACAAAATTGAAGACAAAGATCGTAGACCTTGAAAGTCATTTTTCCTCTGAGTTATAAACCTTCATTTACTTCACACATCATTGTAAGCAAAGTTTTTAGTTCCTTACCTGGACATGTTCTAGTCTACAATATTTTTCTTAAAATGTGGCATTTAGAACTGAAAACAATTCTCTGGCTCTGATCTTACCAGGGAAATGTACAATTGAGCTCATTGTTTCTGTTTTGACATTATACTGATTAATGTAGCCTAAAATTTCTTGAGTTTTATTTTTGATATGCTATATCCTGCTGAGCTTTTTATTTTTACATGAGCTTCCTTCTGCCTACGATCCTTCCATTCTCTTTGTGTGCAATTGGTTTTTCTCCAATTTTATTAAGTTTTGACCATTATTCTAACATATCATTATCTTTCTGGTTCCCATTTCTGCCACTTGATATGTCCTTAACTTGATGTCATCCACAGATTCCATAAATATACTATTTATGCCTTTATCTAAAACTACTGGAACACCTTCAGTGATGAACAACTTGCATTCTCACTGGTACTCATCTTATCACTCCTCCTTTCACCATTCCTGCCTATTTACCTGTTGAGTTTGATATTTCCCCACAATCAAATTCTCTTGTGTGGTGTGTGTGTATTTGATTCTCCTTTGCTTCAAATAAGAATGAGGTTCATCTGAGGCATTGGTTCCCAAACTTTTTTGGACTACCGTCCCCTTTCCAGAAAAAATATTACTTAGCGCCCCCTGGAAATTATGAAACTATTTATTGAACTCAGAATAGAATGTAATACAAAAAAAGTGTGGCTATCACCGCACCTCTGGATAGCTGCAGCACCCACCAGGGGGCAGTGGTGCCCACTTTGGGAATCACTGATCTGAGGTTTACTCCCTCCATCCCTTCATTCATGTTTGTATACCTCTCATGTCACACATCACAATGTTGAAAAAAAAAACAAATTCCACTTTGCTTTTTTTATTTTCACTTTACTGTATTACTTTTTTTTTTAAACCCTTAACCTCTGTGCATTGGCTCCTAGGTGGAAGAGTGGCAAGGGTGGGCAATGGGGGTCAAGTGACTTGCCCAGGGTCACACAGCTGGGAAGTGTCTGAGGCCAGGTTTGAACCTAGGACCTCTTGTCTCTAGGCCTGACTCTCAATCCATTGAGCTACCCAGCTGCCCCCTTTAGTGTATTATTTTTAAAAATATGAAATATACCTATGTTATCATATAATATATATTTCCATGTTCATTATGTGAAAGAAGAGACATATTGCTTACACAGGAGGAAAAAATTCATGGGGGAAACAAAGTGAAGAATGGTATGTTTTAATCTTTATTTGGATTAATATCCAAGTTTTTGGATATTAATCTGTTCCTTCTATGGCAGTGGATAGCTTTTTTTGTCATAAGTCCCTTAAAGTTGTTTTGGATCCTTTCACTGCAGATAATAGTTAAGTCATTCACAGCTGACCATCATACACTTTTATTGTTACTGTGTACAGTGTTCTGGTTCTGCTCACTTCACTTTACATCATTTCATATAAGTCTTTCCAAATTTTGTTGTGGTTATCTTGTATGTCATTTCTAATGGCACAATAATGGTCCATTACACTTGTGTACCATAACTCATTCAGCCATTCCTCAATTGATGGACATCCCTTCTCTTCCAGTTTTTTGCCACTACAAAAAGAGCAACTATGGATATTTTTTTTACAAGTAGGACTTTTTCCCCTATCTTTGATCTCTTTGGATTATAGACCTTAATAGTTCTAGTGTACTACTTTAAGCCTCATTTCTCTTCTCCCTTACAACCCACACAGCAGAACCAATCCATCCCAGGTTCTCTATTTATCTTATTCAGCTCCCAATACCTTTCGAAGACATTAGTCTTTTGAAAGGATAGCAATTTTTTCCTTCTGCATTATAATGTTAGCATTATATCATCATAATACCCTTCCAATAGCTCAAATAAATTTATTTTTCTAAATTTCTTTTGATTCTTCTGTTTGTATTTCTAAATTCCTGGTATCCTTGATGTTTTTGTTGGAAATGCTCAAAACTGGTTTATTCCACTAAAAGTCCATTTCCCTCTTGTATTTAAATTTTCAGGTAAGTTATTCTTGATTTGAAGCCTATATCTTTTGGTATACTATATTCTAAAATCTCTGGTTTTAGTAGAAGCTATCAGATCTTGTGAGATTCTGACAGAAGTTGCTTGATATTTGAACTGATTATTTTTAAGACACTTGCAAAAGCTGTTCTTTAGAAAAATAGCTATGGGGCAGATAGTTGGCTTAGTGGATTGAGGGCCAGGTCTAGAGTCTGGATATCCTAGGTTCCAGTCTGGCCTCAGACACTTCCTAGCTATGTGACCCTGGGAAAATCACTTAATCCTCATTGTTTAATTTTTACTGTCCTTCTGCCTTGGAACCAATGCTTTCTAAACTGGAAGGTAGGGGATTTAAAAAAAAAAGAAAGAAAAATAGCTATGATTTTAGCCATGACATTGCTAGAATTTTTCCTATTGAGACTTATTTTTAGGTGATAATCAGTAGATTTTTTTTCTCTCTTTACCTCTGCCCCTTGGCTCTTATAGATCTGGGCAATTTTTATTTATAATTTCTTAAAATAGAGTATACAGTTTTAGTTCTAGTTTTTAGGGAGTCAAATGGATTCTTGATTTATCTCTCCTTGACCCATTTTTCTGGGTCAAGATATTTTTGATGTAAAAGTTTTGTGGCCCGACAAATAGCCTATATTTTCTTCTTTTCTTTTTTCCCCAAACCTTTACTTTTTATCTTAGATTTGATACTAAATATGAGTTCCAAAGTCTGGCCTAATTGCCCCATTTTCTTTTATTTATTGATCTTGATTTTGTTCTAATATTTCTTGCTTTCTCAGGCCCCTATCTGAAAGGGTCTATCCCTTCTTTTTTGCTTCTTACTATAAATATTACTAAAGAAGAGACTCACATTTTCATAAGATCTTGGATTTAGAGTTGGAAGGAACCTCAGAAATCATCCACTCTGACCCTCTCATTTTAAAGGAACAACTGAGATCTAGAGAGGATAAATTTGGCCACAGTCATGGAGGAAGTGAGTTCCAGAATTTGAACTGAGGCACTTAGATTAGAAATCTACCAGTCTTTCCACTGTCACAGTCCCTTTCCTAATTTATTTTTTAGTTTAGGGAGAGAAGGAAGGAAGGAAAGAGAAAAAGGAAGAGGAGAGCAGAGAGGAAGGAAGAAAGGAGATAGAGAGCAGTCCCTTATGAACTTAACTTGAAACATCAACAAAACCGAAAATGTATGTATGTATGTATGTATGTATACCTCAAATGATTTTCATCCAGTAAATGACATTTTTATAACAGCTTATCAGTTATTCCTTTTTAGCCACCTTTAACTTTATATTTATATATTCATTTCCCTTTATACATACATTTTTTCATGTAGTTGCAATGAGGGCAAACTCATTTCTTCTGATTTTACTTTATTTTGAATTATTTTATATCATCTTTGTAAATCATTCTACTTTTCTCTTTAATCCTCATCTTTGGCAGTATTAATTACATTATGGCATTCTTTTCATTGCTATATGTCTAGTTCATCAGCTGTTCCCCTATTATTGGACATTTGAGAGTTTTTCAGCAAGAAATAATGCTTCTGTATATCATAAATATGTATTTTTCTTTTTTGATAATATCCTTTAAGGATGCTCATCTTTAGCATTTTTCTTAGGATTTAACCTATTCTAAGCTTTAACTTTTTAGCATTGTTGTAAAAAAGTTACATGCCATTTTTTTTCTTTCGTAGACATTTATGGTACAGTTTGTGTGTGTGTGTGTGTGTGTGTGTGTGTGTGTGTGTTGTTTTAATTTGAATTTATTGGATTCTCTTTAGATGCATCCATCTTTTTTTGCTCATTGGTACCATTCATAATTTTTTTTGTGCAATTTCATTCTTTAGAGCCTTCCATTCCTTTTGAACCATGTTTCCTCTTAATAATAATAGTAGCTTACATTATGGAACATTTTATGGTTGTAAAGTGATTTGTACCCATGATTTTGCATGATCTTTATAGCAGTCCTTTGAAGTAGACAGCACTAGTATCTAAGTTCTCATTTTACTAAAGAGGAAATGGTTTACTAAAGATAAAGCCTAGTAAATGAGGAACTGGAATAGGAACACAAATATGAGCCGGAGTTTAGTGAATTTTCTACTTTATATCTTCCCTTTGATTCTTCAGTCCATGCATTTATGCTATTTTTCTTTTATGGATTTGTAGAAACTTGTTTTTCTCTATTCTGTGGTACATATCTGACCAGTCTTACCTTCCTCTCTTTATCACGAACTAGAAGAGGAAGGTCAGTTTTTCTCATGTTGCCCTTTCACTTCCCCTTCATCAACTAGTTCCTTCATTTCATTCAGTAATTATATCTGGAGGAATAGATGCTTTTTTTACTTCCTTTGCCTTCTGAGAAGTGAAAATGTAAACATAGGTCAAGATTCTATCAGATACCCTGTTTTTAGTAAAATGAGGATTCAACCAGATATCCAAGTTTTTAATCTTCAATCTACTGTATTTTAACTTTCAGTTTTATAATATGAATCAGAGGCATCACCCATTTCTTCTACCTGACAAGATATATTTTAGTATGTGCCTTCATTTCTCTAGCCTTTCTCCCCAACATGCTCTTCTCATCGCCTTTCTTAGGACTGATGGATTTTATATAGGGCTGTTATCTTGACTTTTCTGTGTTCTCTCTTTTTATATTTTTAAATTAAGCTAATTTAATTTGTTATATTAATTATACATGTGTATGTATATATGTGTATGTATGTATGTATGTATCCTTTCATTGCCCAGTTACAGTTGTGAGTTCTATTCCCTTGATATATGATAATAGGATTTGTCTTTTTGTCTTAAAGTGCAAAATCCCTATTGTTTATTCCTCTCACCATCATACACTGCTGTTGTCTTAAAGTTCAGTGATATAATTAGAAAGAACTCTAGAGATAAGGTCATGGAATCTGGAGCTAGATGGTTTTTTGTTTATCCACACTAATTTGTATCATAGCAGATGATGGGCACACTCAAGATCCCTTCTCAGAATAATGTTTTTAAATACAGAAAATAATACACATAGTCAAAGGAAACCAAAGGTTAGTGAAAACAAAATTATTGTTTTTCCTCTATCATTCAGTAATTACATCTGTTCATCGCACCACCAAGTTAATCTGTGGACTCCTTGGGAAACTATAGACTTCCTTGTTAAGAAATATTGTTATAGGGAAAACTTGAAACTCCAGAAAACTGAATTCTGCCCCTGCTTGGATTTATGACTTTAGACCAGTCTCTTAATCAATTTGGACTTCAGTTTCCCCATCTATTAAACAGGGAGGCTAGTTTCCATAACTTCTAATTTTATTTGATTATAACTCTACTTGTAATAAAATTTTTAATTGTAAAATTAAAATAAACAGGGACAGTTAGGTGACTCCGTGGAGAGAGAGAGCCAGGTCTAGAGATGAGAGGTCCTGGGTTCAAATTTGAGCCTCTGATAATTCCTATCTATGTGATCCTAGGCAAATCACTTAACCCCAATTGCCTAGCCCTAACCACTCTTCTGCCTATTTAAAGACAGAAAGTAAGGGTTTTAAGGCTTTTTTTTTTAACTGCAAGAAAACATACATCTTTTTAGAATTTTGCCTACTACTTGGCCAAAAGTTCTACCTAAGCTGGTGAATGAACAGGTGGCAAAGGGTCTTGTAGAAATAAATAGAAATCTTAGTAATAATATTGATAGTCATTAAGGGAAGCAATATGACCTAGTTCATAGAGAGCCGGACGTATAATCAAGAACACTTGGGTTCTAACACATATTAGCTGCGGGACCCAGTTATTTAACTATCCTGGGCTGCATATAACTCAAGACTTTAGCTACAGAGCAGAGACTGATCAGCATTGATTTTAAGTAGGAAATTATTGGCCAGGAGATCTATTCACCAATTAAAGCATAAATCTGGTTAAGAATAAGAGTAACTATAACAGCTTATATTTATAATAATGTATTTATATAGCCCTTTTAAGACTGGCAAAACATTTTACTTGTATCATCTCTGTTTTGTTAGACTCTTGCAATGTCAAACCGCCTGAAGGCAAAGGGAATTATAATTCTTTTCCTTGTCATCAAAAGAAATTTTTGACCAAGCTGACCTTTTCCAGCTTATATGGAACTTTTTGAAACGTTGTAGCCTACGAAAAGAATGTCAGCCATAAACTAAGTAAATAAGTAGAGAGAACGGATGGGAGTTGGTATAATCAGGACCTGTCGCCCAACTGGAAGGTTGGAAGGTGTTGAATATTAGAAGAAAAAAAATGTTTTGCATAAACAGGCAGGGAATGAGGGAAGGAACAATGTGATCAGCTGGCTTATTTCACTAGAAGAAAATTTTTTTTATTAAGCTGCTTTCAGGACAAGACTCATAATGGTTTTTCTTAATTTTTAAAACCTTGACTTTTGTTTTAGAGTCAATATTGTGTATTGGTTCCAAAGCAGGAGCTTGGTAAGGGCTAGGCAATAAGAGGTAAGTGACTTGTCCAAGGTCACACAGCTAGGATGTGTCTGAAGTCAAATTTGAATCTAGAACCTATAGTCTCTGGGCCTGACTCTCAATCCACTGAGCCACTAGATGGCCCTAACTTAAAGTTTTAATAAAACTTTTGCCATTTGAAAAAGAAACTCCAGTTACGATGATGGCATTAGTGTTTTTCTTGCTAACTTGTGTTTTGAGTGTTCAGTGTTAGATTGTGGCTGTATGTGGTATTAATAATTCCAAACTGCTGTTTTTTTTTGGGGGGCAGTTTGGAATCGTATATGGAAAGAGCACTTTCCTCATGAGGTTACCTAATTAAAAAAGAAGAGTTGATTATAACTTTTCTACAATAATGCAGAATGGATAAAATACTAGTCATAAGTCCTGAGGAAAACCATCCAAGACTCATTACTGTCTTTTATTTTATTTCCAGGCCTGATAAAGCTTCAGAGTGTAACCGATCATGGCACTTTAATTTAGATGAGATCAAGGTATTGCTTTTTTTATTTATCTAATGATAGTCAGTGCTAAACAAGGTCTGACTGGAATGGTTAGTCTTGGTTTTTTCTTTTTTTTTTTTTTTCTAACCCTTACACTCCATCTTAGAATCAATACTAAGTATTGATTTCAAAGCAGAACGGTAAAGGCTAGGAAAATGGGGTTAAGTGACTTGCCTAGGGTCACACAGTGAGGAAGTATCTGAGGCCATATTTGAACCCAGGACCTCTCATCTCCAGGGCTGGCTCTATCTACAAGCCACCTAGTTTCCCCTTCATCTTATTAACAGTGTTCTTAGACATAACAGTGTTCTTAGAATTAAATTTTCTGCCTGAGTTTTTAGCTGTCAATCTTCTTACCAAGATTGAACCCTAAAAATTTTGTGAAATGTTTTATTGATTAATTCTAGAGTAAATATGGAGACAGTGGATGGAGGACCAAGCTGAGAGTTGGGAGAACCAGGGTTCAAATCTGGCCTCAGATGCTTCTTCACTGTGTGACCCTGGTGTATGTCACTTCATCTTGTTTGCCTAGCTCTGATCCTTCTGTTTTAAAATTGTTACTAGAATATAAAGTAAGACTTTTTTTTTAAAAGAGAGAGAGAGAAGCTTGGCTTGGGCTGAAATACTGAATGCTTTTAAGTTTGGGGGTTGCTTTCAGTCTATGTGATGTTAGTATTGACATCTTTTTCTCACTTAAACTGTTTTGACATTTAGGCAAAAATCTTAGAGCTTAAAATCTCCTCCAATAAATCAGTAAATCAATAAGCACTTATTAGGCACCTATTATTTGTGCTTTGGTAGATGCTGGGAATACCAAGGCAATCTCTGCCTTGAAAGGTTACATTCTGGAATAATACATTAGAAAAAGTCCGAGCTGTCCCATCAAAAAAAGTGGGTCAAAAGCTCACCTCTGATGTTTATCACTTGGGTGATTTCAGGCAAGTCACTTCATCTCCCTCAACCTCAGTTTCTGCATCTGAAAAATGAAGAAGTTGATCTGGGTGGCCTCTGAGGTCCTTTCCTTCTCAGACTTTATGCTCCTGTGTGGTCCTGTGCTGAGTGGATTGTGTGTGGTAGAAAAAAATGGTGGACTTGTAGTCATGGGGACCCAGACTTTGCCCTCCATCATTACTCTGCAGTATGGGATGTAAAAGAGGACAGTCTTTCTGTCCTCACTAGCCCAAACCTTTGTCCTTTGCTATCTCCTTGTTGCAAAACCTAAAAGCTACCATTTTGAATTCTGTTTTTCATTTGATACCCTGAGTTGCGTTATCATCTCTTCTTGCTTCTGGGGATAGTGGCTCTAGCTATTAATAGAACTAAATTGGGGAATAGAATTTTGAAATACAGCTTTTAGTTACGACTGAAATTTAGCATTCAGAGAACTCTTCCCAGATACTAAGTAGGAGGAATAATTACAAGACCTTTTGTATCCCTTAATGGAAATAGCATAGCTATATGGAGTTATCCATTTACCAAATTTCCCTTCTTGGTTTTGTGTCACTAAAAGATGCATGGATTTGTCTCTTTTCATTAAACAGGATCTTTTGCCTGACATGAAACATTTCTGGCCTGATGTAATCCATCCATCTCCTAATCGCAGCCAGTTCTGGTGAGTCCAAATACTTTAAGAACTCTTCTTGCCTCTTTGAAAACAAATTACAACCAATTTGAAGGAAACACAGATAGAAGAATCTACTTCCAAAGTTGAGGATTTTGAAAAGCACACTGTATAGTAGAAATGATTATTATGTTGCTTTTATTTTTAAATCTTTACCTTCTGTCTTAGTATCAGTTCTAAGAAAGAAGAGTGGTAAGGGCTTTTGGGATTTAAGTGACTTTCCTGGGGTCACATAGCTAGAAAATATCTGAGACCAGATTTGAATCCAGGCCTGGCACTCTATCAACTGTACTACCTAGCTGCCCCTGTCCTACTGCTTTTTGAGTGACTTTTTCTTATGTACCAAAAAAAAAATAGAGAAATTGAATTTACTTTTTATACTTTTTTTGACAACCTTCTATCTACTATGCCATGCTGTCTCTAACTATTGGATATTATTAGTCTCATGCAGTGATTACATTATTTTTATTTCTTTCACTTACTTATACTTTAGTTCATAAAATCATGGCTAATGGTGCAGAATATTTGAATGTCAACAAAAATTTGACTTCCTATTAAACAGGAAGAAGATTATTCTGAAAGAGAATGCTGCTTTTTTGAAATTCTCTTAGGAATAAAAATGTTCATGAAAAATATACTTTCATATTTGAATCATTGAAAAAAGGTGGCTGAGCTTAATATCTAAAGTTAAAAAAATTGTTTGAATTAAGCCCCCTAAGGTTTAGAAATTGCCATACATTGTGGAAATTAAGAAAGACCCTTTGTTGCAATTAAACTAATGTTTCGGAGTCAGAGATACTAGGTTTGAAGCTTGACTCTTCCACTTGCTATTTGTGTGACTTTGGGCAGATCAGATAAATTCTGGGCCTCAGTTTCCTCATCTGCAAAATGAAACATGTTGGACTAGCTTCCTTCTAAGGCTCTTTCCAGTATTACATCTTTGCTCTATCTGTGCCTTGAAAATCTGTTAATTTCAAGGTAACTTCAAAAATAATTGCTTTAATAAAATCATACCAAATCTTTAATATCCATTAGAGATTAAACCTAATATTCTCTTTGTTAAATTAGATTGGCTGAAGGCAAGATGCCTCTTTTATTTCTCCCTTCTAAGTTCTGTATTTCATAATGCAGACAAAAGCAGTTTATTTATTTATTTATTTTTGCCGGGGTGAAGTTCATGAGTTTTTTCAAAGGCAAATTGAATCTGAAAGTATTTCTTTGGAGGATTGGCAGGAAAGGCTTTGAGTTGTAAAGAAATGGCATGGAAGTCACTTTTATGTCAGTGATGCTGTAGGGTTCAGGTGTTAAATTTACTCCCAGTGTATAGGTCCTTCTGATGAGGCTTTATAGTGTGAGGACACTGGGGGTAGCTTCAAATTTTCCTTTATGTAGGAAGAATTTCAAAAAAAGAAAATAAAATTTAATAATAGTTTAGAAAAAGCTAGTCCAAGAATAGAATAAGGCTGAAATAATTCTTTTGTTTAGCACAGCATCTGTCTTCAAATATGGAATACCAAGAGGTAATAGCTTTTATTTATTTTATATTATATTTCATACTGTACTAAATAACAAGGAAGCTGTGATAACCAGTTCACAGTTAAAAATATGAATGTTGTATTGATTGGAGAAGGGGCAGCTATGTGGTGCAGTGGGTCAAGTTCCAGGTCTGGCATTAGGAAGACAAATATGGCCTCAGATCCTTAATAACTATATGCCTTTGGGCAAGCCATTTAGTCCTCTTTGCCTCAGTTTCCCCATGTGTAAAATGAGCTGGAGAAGAAAATAGCAAACAACATCAGTATCTTTACAAAAAAAGACCCAAATGGGTCAGGAAGAATAAGATACTACTTATATGACTGACTGATTATGCTATTTAGTCCAGAAACCAGTGTGATACTAACTAATAATAAAACTAGCAAACAACCAATCAGTACTGTGTTCCCAGCACCATGGTAGGCCTTGTTATGTTTAATAAAAAATATATAATGATTCAGAGTAAAGTTTTGTAAAAAGGTCAAAATGACTCTTAATACTTTAAGATTCATTATTAAGTTGTATTCTCATATTTTGGTTTTTTCTGGTACTGAGTAAAAGAAGTAAACTGAAGATCTATCTGAAAATTAGTAATCTGTCCCTCAAAGTCTTGCAATTTGGATTTCTTGTTGTTACTGGCAGGGAACATAATTATATAAAAGCTATCTTGCAAAAAATTTTATTCTATGAAATATTTTCCTACTTAATTTCATTTGGCTTTACCAAGAAAGAAAGCTATCTTTTGTTCAAATGACATCTTTGGGGCAGCTGGGTAGCTAAGTGGATTGAGAGTCAGGCCTAGAGATGGGAGATCCTAGGTTCAAATCTGACCTCAGACACTTCCTAGCTGTGTGACCCTGGGCAAGTCACTTGACCCCCATTGCCCACCCTTACCACTCTTCCACCTAGGAGCCAATACACAGAAGTTAAGGGTTTAAAAAAAATGTAAAAAAAAAAAAATCAAATGACATCTTTATTTTTAAGAATGTTAAGAATGTATTTAGAATGTCAGTTTTTCAGCACAGGGACAGCTAATCAGGAAACTAATATTTCCATTTAGAAAGATTTTGTTTTTTCATTTTCCATTTCAAGTGACAGTTACTTTTTATAAAATAAAAATAAGATTATATAGAATTAAGCTTCTTGAAACAACTTTTTCATTTTTGTCTTTGTATCTTCACCAGTAAAATCATAGGTCTAGAGCACCCCTACTCTGTCTAAAAAGTTCTTATATATTTAGGTTCTGAACCTCAGAATTGGTATTTAGCAAATGGTCTTTGAATTGATGAAGTTATGGGCAATTCATTTTTAAAATTTATACATCCTCTAAATTTCCTATGTTCTTCTCCCCCTAAGCCTCTCAGAGACCCAACTCAAATTAATACTTTTTTTTTGAACCCTTAACTTCGGTGTATTGTCTCATAGGTGGAAGAGTGGTAAGGGTGGGCAATGGGGGTCAAGTGACTTGCCCAGGGTCACACAGCTGGGAAGTGGCTGAGGCCGGGTTTGAACCTACGACCTCCTGTCTCTAGGCCTGGCTCTCACTCCACTGAGCTACCCAGCTGCCCCCTCAAATTAATACTTTTTAAAATTTTTATTTAAATTTATTTAAGAAAATAATTCAGCAAAACTGATCAACATATTGAAAAATCTAACATGATATGCCATGTTCGTTCCACACCCTTGGACCCCTTCTCCCTCATACGTCTGGAAAAAAGCAAGGGGAGATAAGTAGGTATCTTCTCATATCTTTTCTTTTGGGCTAAGTCTATTTATTCTTTATCATTTGTAACATTAATTTTTTATTCTTTTGACTTTTAATAATATGATGTAATTTGATCAAGTGAGAACTACCTTTTTCCATAAAGTCAAATGAAATTAAGTAGGAAAATATTTCTCAGTAGAATAAAAGTTTTACAGGGCTGATTTCACAAAATTATACCTCTGGCCTAGCAACACTTAAGAAACCCAAAAGTAAGACTTTGGGGGACAGAATTAGTCATTTTCAGATTTAATTCTTCCACTTAACACAAGAGAAAACAAAAACATAAGAAACTGCAATCGACTACTGAGTCTTATGTTCTTTCCTTTTACATTGTTTTCTTGGTCTTTCTTCACTTTGTGAAACTCATATCAATCTTTCTTGACCTCTCTGTAGTCACCATATCCATTTTTTAAAAATACTTACTGACTGTATTAGTATTCTAAGACAGAAAAGCAGCAAAGGCTATGTAGTTGGGGATAAGTGATTTGCCTCGGGTCATACAGCTAGAAGGTGTCTGAGGCCAGATTTAAACTCAAGTTTTCTCAACTCCAGGCCTGGTGCTCTATCCATTGTGATACCTACCTATTAAAAAAGTAATATCCATTTACATTTACATATTTGCAGTTTATTTAGCCATTTCCTCTTCGCTATTTATTAAGACTAGCAGAAATTAGTTATAAAATTTTAAATGATTTTTAGATATACATGCACTCAAACATAGTTGTAATAACAACAAGAGCTAGCATTTATCTAATACTTTAGGGTTTGCAAAGAATTTTAACACGTTCTCATTTACTAATAAATCATAAATACTGGAAAGCAATTTCTGTGCTCACCATGACTGGTGACTCCACCATTCCTAGACTTTCCACCTATTATTATCCCAATTTTACAGATTAAGAAACTGAGGCTAAAGGGACTAACCACTGGCCAAGCTGGTAAAGATGTTAGAGGTGGGATGCAGACGTGTTCTTGTGACTGCAAGTCCTATAACAATCCTTGTAAACAGATTTATTTGCAGTCTTTGTAAAACAGTGGATTAGATGCTGTCTAAGGTCCCATCTATTGCTAACATCTTTTGATTCTGTGAGCTGCTATGGAAACTGCTTTATGTTATGTGATCTAGCTACACATCTTTTCTTTTACCCGTCCTTCAAAGTGACATTTTCTCTTTAAGGTTAAAGGAATTGTAAAAACCAATGGCAAATGTAGCAAAATGGGTCACTTTGGATTAGCTCCAACCATGAATTCATTTTTATTTTAGACTTTTATTGTGGTTACTTGTGATGTTGAATAAAACCCAAGGCAACAGTATCTCATGCGTGTTCTGTTTACTTCAAATTAGAATTTATGGTGAGGCTTGAAGCTTTTGCAGAGCCAAATAAATTTTGATTGTGAGCCAAATATGAAAAACTGGCTTTGCATACAATATTGCATCTCCAACCTCCATTTGTAGAGGCAGTTTAGTCTCTCCCTATGGCATCGACTTGAAGGCTGGGACTATTTCATCTTTGTTTTGAAATCTTCTCTTTCATCAGTTTCTTATGTCACAGTTATATCCCATTATAGTCGTATACCACAATTAGTGGTATATAATATCCCTGATTGATTGACACCCCTTTGGTTTCCAGTTCTTTTCTTTAGTTCTTTCAAATCTTTCCTTCCGCTTCAGAAAGTTTATTTTAATTATGACTATTTCCTCCTTGATATTATCCTCCCTTTCTTCCTTTTCTGTGGCTACTCTCTTTTAGTAACTAACTTCAGATATGGATATGTTGTGTGCATATACTCATGCACACATACACATTTATATATATGCATATACCCTTACATATGTAGATGGTATAGTTTATATACACACATATACTGTCTTTACCTCCTCTATCTTTTTTTAAAGCCTTTTTAGCACAATATCTGTCAAAATCTTGTGAATTTAGTACAAAAATCATATAAAACAAGTGGTTTCAGTAAGAAGGGAAAATAATGCACATTAAATACTTTTAAAGATATTAAACATTTTCTATATTAATTATATTTTGGTAAATTTATTTTACTTTTCCCTAAGCAATTCATATACTCGTTATGTAGACTATCAAAAGAGAGGGTTTAGAGGAAAAAAGATCAAGACAAATTTGGGAAAGTGCCTACATTTAGAGAATGTTAGAAGGAAGAAGATTCAGTAAAGAGGGCAAAGAAGGAGAGTCGGACAGGAGAGCAGGAGAGAGCAACATTTTGGAACCAATGGGAGGAATACCAAGAAGGAAGACATAGTTATGGCAAAGGCTACTACAAGATCCAGAAGATCTGGATTTGCAATGACATAATTGGATGACCATGGGGAAAGTGGTTTCAGAAGAGTGATGGAAATGATTGCAAAAGGTTGAGAAGTGATTGGGTAGTATAAAATAGAATAAATAATTGCAGAATTCTCCTTATTATAGGATGTAGCCAAATAATTTTAAATTAACTGATTCCATATTCATTTGCATTCATTTATCTTTTTTGGGCATGAATATCTTGAGGCAGCAAGGTGGTGCAATGGATAAAGCCCTGGACTTGGGTTCAGGAAGACGTGAAATCAAATCCAATCTTAAACATTTGCTAGCTGTGTGACCCTGGGCAAATCATTTAATTGTTGTCTGCCTTGGTTTCCTCATCTGTCAAATGGGGATAATAGCACTCCTTTCCTAAGTTTTTTTTTGTGAGGATTAAATAAGGAAATTTTTGTAAAGCACTAAGCACAAAAATAATAAATAATAGATACTTAATAAATGCTTGTTAATTTTAATTTAATTCTTGGGTGACTCAATAAATTCTATTTCCTCTTCTTATGGAAGTGAATAAACTTAATACCCCATACCTTATATGACATGCCAAAGCTCATGATTTAAAATGTTGAATCAAGTTTTTCTTGAAGAAAAATTACTGCTAGTTTGAAGACACTTTAGAGGATGGGTGGGTAGATTGTCTCTTCTTTTGAATTACCATTAACATGTTTATGATGAGTAATCTATGAATAAGAGAAGATAAGACTAAATTCTAAGGCGTTTTTCTTAGATATTGGATTAGTTATATTATCTATTCATACCTAGTTGCTGAGAAATGACTGTCTATCCTTACTGTCTCTGTAAAATGCCCTGACTATAAAGTACTAGCTATCTGCATGGGAACACACGACTCACATCTCCTGGAGAATATGTGGGTGTTGGAACAATAGCATTTTTCATGTTTCTTACCCTTAGTCTGTTGCAAATTAAGCAGGCTGTAATTGTAGAAATGAATTGGAACTGATTAGCAATGAAAGGAGAGAAGAGAATGGAAAGTATTCTATGGGGGCTATTGAATGTTATCCCAAATAGCTTATATACCTGTGCTTTGGGGGACTTCAAAAAATTGTACATGTTGTGAGTTCTCTGTTATCTTGCTTTGCTGGAGAAATAACCTGTCTGAAAGAGCAGTAAGATGAAATGAATTTAAGTGGAAACAAATATAAGTGTTTTGATCATGTGTCTGTTTCAGTTTTTAATACTCTTTAATTTTTCATTGTTTCTTACAGGAAGCACGAGTGGGAGAAACATGGAACGTGTGCAGCCCAGTTGGACTCTCTAAATTCTCAAAAAAAATACTTCAGTAAATGTCTGGATTTTTATAAAGATATCGACCTCAATAGGTATGTTCTTCCTTCGTATTATATCTGTGTTGTTGCCTTCAATAGCTATAAATTGTTTCTTGTTGAAGCCTGATTATCTATTGTTGTATTGCCTCTCTTGGTAATTGATGCACTCTATAAATCAAAAGCAAGTTAGTATTTCCTGTTCATGTTTTGTATGACTCCTCTAGTCATATGCCTGGTTTTTTTAGTCTGATTTGGGAACCCCTTGAGTCAAGTGACACAAAGAAATCAAGCCACAGAAACAGGAATTTGAGTCTCCTCTTCCCTTTATCATCCATTCAGCAAGTATATTTTCAACCATATTTCCAGAATCTCCTTAGGCATTCATCCTTTGGTCTATATTCTGTGCATTTCTGGGAATTTGGGTTTGAAGTTTTATCACTGTTTTGATGGCTCTAGAAATGACTAAAACAAAATATAGTCAATACTCTGTGCCTTTGAAACCAGCAAAAACTTCTGAGAAAAATAAATTCTGTAGTAGTGATGTGCAAGAATAGGAAAGACGAATCAATTTTTGACTTCTACATTTTCTTTTAAATTTGGTGATGCTAAAGTACCTCTTGTCCTTGGGTAAATGGTGAAAAATGTATATTATTTTCCCATAGAGTATTAAAGCAACATTTCTCACCTAGGACCCCAGCAGGGCAACATTTAGCCTTTTTTCATCTTCTACAAGGCTACTAGGACTCAAGTAATTTTCCATTTTTTCATCTTAAAAACTACCAAGCTGTATTTAGTGAATCCTTTGAAGGACGGATGTTTCAAAGCAGGAATCAGAGGATCACGAATAAAGTATAAGACTAGCAGTGAAGACGATTTATCTCTTTCCTCGTATCTAAGCTATAGTGCCATGTCCCTGTACTGCACTTGTCTCCTCAAAACAGGCACAGCAGTATTTGAAACAGTACTTTGTATAATAAGAATTAGAAGTAATTTATGCAAAGTAGCTTTAGCTTCCCAGAATAAAGACTCAATACAGGCTGGCCTCATCCAATGAAATGGTTGCATTCTAAAAGAATGTTTATAAATTGGACATTTGGAGCTCTTACGTGCATTTTCCAATGGAAATAATGTAATCAGGGGTACTGAGGATTTCAGCCCAAAAAGCCTTCAAGGGTAGCTAAATTCTCGTACTTACTGTACTATAGAACCTAAATGTCATTTTTTTTTATTAAAATTTTTTTTCTAAATGTCATTTATAACCTAATTTCTCCTGGAAAATGTGTCTCACATTGGAATGCTAATAACACATCTGATTTACACCCTTACCTCCCAATCTATCCCCTTCCCTTTCAGGAGAAGGAAGGTCTTCCGATCAAGTGAATATGTCTGTATATTCAAATTTGAGGAGTTGTGGTAGTAAATAAGGTGCTCATTTTGTGATAAATTTTTCAAAATGTTGCATCTTATTCCTGTCTGAATCTAATTACAGTTGCTAAGTATGTAATATACTTCCTTGAAAAATATTTCTACACTTTTTCTTAATATTTAGCTAAATAATGCCACCTTTCTGTCAGTTCAGTCAGAATATATTGAGTGGCCACTGTGGGCATTATCATCAGCAAAATCAGCTAGAACTCATTTCAGATATGGCTTTAGACTTGTGCTAGCTATCTGTGTGACCCTGGGCAAGTCATTTAAATTCCACATTACTTCAGTTTCTTCAACTATAAAATTGGGGATATTAATGGTACCTACATCCCTGAGACTTTGAAAATATTAAATGAAATAATATTTGTAAAGCACTTATTAGCACAGTGACTGACACATAGTAGGAGCTTAATAAGTGTGCATTTCCTTCCTTCCTTTATCCCTTTCTTCCTTCTCTCTTTCCCTGCATCATTTTTCCCTCCCCAGTAAAGAAGGAAGAGCTCTGGATTTGAAGTAGTCAAGGAAAGTTGGAATCCCAGATTTACTATTTATTTCTTGTGTGATTTTGAGAAAATCACTTAATCTTTCTAAGCCTCAGTTTCTTCATTTGTTAAAAAATTTTGACTAGAAGACCAATGCCTTAATCTTTTATCCTGGATCAGGAGAATAAAAATAAAATAGAAAACAATTTCTTGCTCTCAATAATCTCATATATAATATGTTACATTATATATTATAAAATACTATATATTAAAATATATTATATATAAAATATATATAAAAAATAAAATAATTTGGGTCTCATGATATCAGCCTTATAAGTAACCTTTATGTAGCATAAATAGCAATTTATATTTGCTTCAGAATGCAACTTTTAATTTTATTTATTTTTATTCTACTGTGTATTTTTTGGAGGGAAGGGCAGACCTTAAAACATCCCTATGGATTGATGAATTTTTTAGAAGCTTATTTCCCTGGTTGTCTTTTATGTAATCACTCACCTACCATAAAAGGCACCCTGCTTATATTCTAGCAAGTATAGTCACCTCTATCAGTGTGAATCCTAGCTGTTTCATGGCTTTTGATTAAGTTTAAATGGAATATCCATCTGTATGGAATTGGATGAAATATTCATTTATGGATGCTTTTATCTGGCAAGGGATTGGAACACATGCTTAGGGATCTGATGTAAGTTTATTCATCATTTAAACAGATTTGAATAACATAAGTTAAATATGGTTGATTGGCAAAAGATTACTTCATATTATTCTCATTTGTCAGAGAATTGCTGTGACTAAGACAAGCTTTATGAATTACAAATAGCCTAACAATAGCTAGGAAACCACAGTCTTCTCTCAAATATTTAAAAAATCATTTCACTATGATAAAAGCATTTCATAATGAAAGGAACTAAGAACCTGTATCCATGTCTGGCCTAGAAATGATGCCAAGACAGTAGAGGGATCCGGAGCCAAGCAGCCACT
Organism: Gracilinanus agilis; assembly: GCF_016433145.1. NCBI lineage: Eukaryota > Metazoa > Chordata > Mammalia > Didelphimorphia > Didelphidae > Gracilinanus > Gracilinanus agilis. The sequence goes on along the minus strand of NC_058133.1, from coordinate 432,529,566 downwards.
GCCACCTGCTGCGTGTCCTGCAAATCTGATGGCTATGGACAAAGGTCAAGGAGATAATATTGATTTTTATCTGATTTCATTGGAATCAAGAGGATAGACCATCTTCTTCTGCACTTACATGCCCTCCTGCATCCAAAACTGAGATGAAGACAGGCAGAGAGCAGATCAAGTGTCTGAGGGATCCTCAGTTTACCCTAGAGTAGTGCTGACAAAGAACAGTACCTTCTTCCTAGCTTTAATAAAGGGACATTAGGGTAACCAAGTAGAACTGTGTTTTTAGTCCTTGCAGATGTAACCCTGTTATGAAGTTACATTTCTGACAAGAAGGTACTAGAAAGAAAAACCTGGCTATATTTTTCACATTTTATGGGCTCTTAATTCATTGTACATATGTTAAGCGATCAGAGAAGCACCCTAACTCTGAATCCATTACATAATAATAATATAAATTTAAATCTGGAAGGGAGATAAATAAACAGGTTATGGAGTTCAATCCTCCTCATTTTACAGAAGAGGAAATTGAAGATACGGGCGCTTAAGTATTCCCTGGTCACACAACTGATGAACGTCAGAGGCAAGTTATGAACCCAGCTCTTCCCAGCTTCCAAGCCCAAATCTCTGACCATTATCCCACTCAAATGTAGCCCCTTCATTTTACAGATGAGGAAAGAAAATAAGGCCCAGAGAGAGGAAGGGATTTATCAAAGGTAACATAGCTAAGTAAGTTGCAAAGGTAAAATTCAAACCTATCTCTTTAGACTTTAGCATTTTAGACTCCAACATTCTTTCCACTGCCATACTATCCTACATGTTTCAGAGTGATTTACTGCCAGAAATGATTGAGATGTTGTAGAAAATAAAGCTCTTGGGATTAGAAGGAGATGGACTAAGGTGGCACCTGCCTATAATCCCAGATAGTAGGGAGGCTAAAACTGGGGGAACACTTGAGGTCACCAATTCCGAGTGTTGAGAAGTGAGGGAAGAAGGAAGGAAGGAAAAACAGGCATTAATATTTGCTTTTTGTTAAATAACTTTATCTGACTGCATCTATAGTATTCTTGTGTAATCTTCATTCATTTGATGAATTTTGTTGGTTATAGGGGTGGGGGAACCACAATGTAACACATAGTCCTCTTCCCTTAAGTATCTTTTAATCTCAGAGAACCAGATTTTGTGTTTGTGTGTGTGTGTGTGTGTGTGTGTGTGTGTATACACACAGAGTGAACTAAATGGGCAAGGCAAAACAAAATAAGTGTCAAATGAGTGGTACAGATACTAAGAATCTCTGAGAGAGGTTATAGAGAGATCACTCCAGGGTAGAGTAGTCACAGAAGGCTTCACTGAAAATGTGCAAATTTTTTTCTTTGGGATGATAAATCTGAGAATCAATGAAAGAGTCCATGGTTGACTACCCGCAGAGTTGAGTGAAGAAATTAATTATATGGTGTTTTAATAAGATTTTTTAGAACAGGTTAAAACTTGGTGCTTTGGAAAATATTTCAAGGCTGAAGGTACTTCAAGGACCAAATTGAGGTTGCATTAAATCTTAAATCATTTTTTTACCCTGCAACTTCAGAGGTCTTATTTCCTAAAGTAATTTAAAAGAAAAAGCAATCCTTTTAAGAGCATCTCTTTGTGTATCATATCAATAAACACATTGATTTTTTGCTTTATTAATTTATTTTTAGTATATTAATTAATTGCTATGTGCTAAGCAGTATATGTGTGTGTGTGTGTGTGTGTGTGTGTGTGTGTGAAGGCAAAACATAGTCCTTTCCCTTGAGCTCACCATCTAATGGATTTAGAGCACTAGATCTGAAGTCAGAGGCTATATCCTAGGCATGCCTCAGGATGCAACTACTTGGTACTTTGGTGACCTCAGAAAACCCATTTCATGAGTCTGGGTCTCAGTTTCCTAAGCTTTAAAATGTCTTGGATTAGATGATCTCTATTTATTATATCTTCCAACCCTAATTCTTGTGATCTCTTTTTGATTTGTTTATTTGTATATCTTGCAGATAATATTTTGAATAAACAAATGAAAAGAAAATATGAGTTTTTAAAATGCATAATACCATTGTTTGTTTCTTTGTTCTTTAAATTTTAGTATACTCCTAAAGTTGGGGATAGAGCCAGCGATTTCATACTACCAAGTAAGTATCTTTTACTTTTAAGTTTCATATTTAACTATATCAAATAAGAAGACCAATAGCCCTAAAAACCATTTCAGCTTTAACCAAGCAAGAACTGTGTTTTCTGAGCTGTTCGACTCAAACCTTCTTTTGTGTTCATATGCAAATTTTCATTCTGAGTGTTTCTTTCCTAGTGGATGCTGAATACAAAATCAAGACTGTTTAAATGATTTAGCGATTACAAACATTTAACTCCTAGGGTTTCACTGGCTTAGACGGATAGACTCTGACAGTTATTTAGCTTTGTGAAATGAGTCAGATCTTTTGGCTTTGTTTCTAGTGGTTGCATTCCAATTTATAACCACATTCCAATCTGCTCCACTGCAGTATAATCCAACAAGTCATTAGCAAGTGCCTTCTATGTGAAAGACATCATGCTAGGTGCTAGGGATGCAAAATGGAAAACAGGTCCTTCTTACTTTCTATTGGAGGGCTTCCAATTTACACTCTGAGTGCCAGTGAAAAAGAAAGGGAGTGTAATTGTCCTTTAAATAATTCCATCTGGATACTACTGATTATGATCTTTACAAGGTTTTCCATTATGATCTGCACTTGTGTCCAGAACCTGTCATCTGGAGACATCATCATCATCATCATCATCATCATCATCAACACCTTAGCTAACATTTATATAGGACTTACTATGTGCCAGGCATTGTGCTAAGCACTTTGAAATTATAATCTCATTTGATCCTCACAATGAATCTGGAAGGTAGATGTTATTATGATCCCCATTTTACTGATGAAGAAACTGAGGCAAACAGATTAAGTAACAAATCTTGAAAGGATCAATATCAACCACTTAATTGATAAGCACGTATTGAACACCTATGTGCCAGACACTAATATAGATGATGGAGTCAGAAAGAGGAGTTTGTATTAGATTCTAAAGGTAATAGGCAGCCAAGAGAGCTTATGAACAAGGTTGTATTAGCTAGGTGGAAGATCAGTTAGAAAAAAAAGAGATACTTCAGGCAGGGACCTCAATTAGAGGCTATAGAGAGACAGTGAGGGCTTGACTTAGTGTTGTGGGGGTTATATGAATAGAGAGGGGATGGACACAGAATTGAGGAGACTTGATGAATATGTGAGATGTCTTAGGGTAGTTGCAGAGCCAGAAAAGGATTCAAAAGCCATCTAGTCAAGCCCAATTATTTTACATTTTTTAATATCTTCATTTATATTTTTATTTTTATTTCTATTTCTATTTTTCCTTTTTTTAAATTTCTATTTATATTTTATAGCTGAGAAAATAGGTACAGGAATTTGACTTGATCAAGGGAATGTAGGCAGTAGCAGAGATGGAATATATGTATATCATGGATTGGTTATATGTATATCACTAATAGTAGACCGAAATCTCCTCTCCAAGATTTAAGTAAATATCAGTTACTAGCTCTACTACTTATAAGTGGTGTAATAATTTTAAAAAACCATATATATATATATATATATGTCATTGGGAATCTCACCTGGGAGGAAAGGCATAGCTAAGGTCACCTTTTATTGTCACAACTGTTCATGTCTTAATTCTAGAAGCATAGTCTCAGCATTCAGCTCTTCCAGGATACCATTTGAAGTCTCATCTTAAGAATTCTCTTCAGAAGGAAGGAAGGAACGAGGGAAGGAAGGAAGGAAGGAAGGAGTGAAGGAAGGAAGGAAACATACATTTGAGCTTATTATATGCCAGACTTATTGGGTGGACAGGGACTCAGTGTTCTGGGTCCATTAGTTTCTATTCTCGACTATGGATTAATGTCTTGTTTTTCTTTTCCCTTTGCATTTTGGATCTATTACTTGGTGATCTCTCCATCAAAATAAGACACTCTTTTCTCCTTTTTTGTCTTTGCTGAATTTCATAGGATCAAATATTATACATTTCAACTCCATTTAGAATATGCCTCTTTCTGAGAACAAACTTTATCCTGTAGCTTTCCAAATAAAGCCAGATTATACAAAGCCAAAAAAATTCTCTTCAGTTTTCCTTATAAAATAAAGGCTGACCTTAATTTTTTCAGGAAATAAGTTCTCTTATTCTTTCTTCTTTGTCCTTTCTTCAGACATCACACAGTTAACTCCTTAGAGGGAAGGTGACAAATACTTATCCCTCAAGCCACAATACTGCCAACTATAGGAGGAACACGTTTAAAATGTAAACAGGAAATAGTTAACAAGTAAAAATACAATAAAACACAAATAATATCTTTTTGTAGTTTTCTAACTCAATATCCCACCCACAGGTATCTTATGGATAGTTTAGGGGCCTGTTTCTTTTTTTTTCCCTTAAAATCTTTATTCTCAATATTGAGTATTGATTCCAGGGCAGAAAAATAATAAGGGCTAGGCAAATTGGGGTTTAAGTGACTTGGCCAGGGTGACATAGCTAGGAAGTATCTGAAGCCAGATTTGGACCCAGGACTTCTCTCCAGGCCTGGATCTTTATCCACTGAACTACCTAGCTACCTCTTAAGGACCTGTTTATTAATTGAGTTTGACAGCACTGCTCTAGGGTAAGAGTTAAATTCTCAGTCTCCTTATAGATTCCTAATAGATAATTAAAACTCACTCCAAGAAATAGTCTATTTCTTCTTAAAAATACAATAATAGCATTTGCACTATATGGGAGAGTCTGTTGAAGCTGGTGCTGTCTATGTGTGTGTCATTCTCTCCTTAGAACAATGTAAATTTCCTGATCACAGAAACTGGTTTATTTTCTTTTTTGTAAAGCCAAGCAACAAGCAGTTTTTTTGTTTGTTTTTTGTTTTGTTTGTTTTGTTTTGTTTTACACGTGGTAATACTTTAATAAACTGTAATTGGTTTTGAGATGAAGGTCTGTTTATCTTGACTTTGGTCTTGTCCATGGGCTTTGATGACTCTGGAAGAGTGAAGTTGATGACTTTGTTTGACTCTGCCTTACTTAAATCCAGTTCTTGAGCAAATCAAGACATCACTCTGTCATTGGTCCTCTTCAATAATGAAGGATAAATAACAATGGTAGAACCATCTATCCTACCCTTGATAATTCTATGTGTATCTCATGGATATACATTAAGGCATTTCAGAGCCTAATAGATCCAAATAAAAAGAATGTCAATAGGAACATTAAACTCTTAAGAGGTTGACATTGGTTAATTTATTTCATTTCAGGTTGAAGACATTAAGAATGCCCTTGCAAGTGTGTATGGAGTAATACCAAAAATGCAGTGTCTGCCCCCAGAAGAGGTAGATTATATTTTGTTTTTTCTTCTTTTTCATCTCTATGGAAAACCAAGTCGACTCTTTCATTGAACTAACACTTCTAAAGAGACTAACGAATGTTAGCCCTATTTTCTTCAGCTTAGTTGTCACTAAAATTCTCAAGAACAGTGTGTGTGTGTCTGTGTGTCTATGTGTGTCTGTGTGTATGTGGTGTGTTATGTAATTTCTTTTCTCCACCATGCTTGTGAAAAATTCCATTAGTCTCTTCTCCCATTCAGAAGGATAAATAACTCCTTAAAGGGGAGTTGGAATCAGAGAATCAAAAATCAGTATTGTTCAGGAGTCAAGTCCAAAGTTATTAGAAGTCACTGTTATAGTTTTTAAGTGTTTTTAATTTTAACTATTAAGTCTTTGTTTAGAAGTTTAAGAGAAACAATTGATAAATGTCCATTTGTGCTTTCTTCCCATAGTTGTAGCTTTCAGTTTTGCTGTGTTTGCTAATTTTTTTTAATAGGAACTGAAGTAAGAGAATATTTTATATACAATAACACTAGATAGTTAACTTAAGCCCTAACAAATTTGTTTTAAAAAACTGATTTTATTGATATCTTTTTGTTTTTATATTGCTTAAATTTCCCTCCAAGTGCCTCTCAATTAAGTATTCTAGTAGATTTTCCTATTTTAGTTCAAGTTACTAAATTTTTATTGCAAATTATTTTACAAAAAGGTCCTATATTTTGTATTATGACAATAAGTAATAGCTTAAGGAAACAAGGTCCTCCTTTTTAATGGCAATAATTGCTTAAAACACATGCAACAACAGTTTCCATACAGTTCTATATTTTTATCCTTTTAAAAGTAATTTCATATATTTTATTACCTTTTAGCCTCTTGGAAGGAAGGGCAAAAATAATTATCCCTGTTTTATTGATAAAGAAACAGACTTGGAGAAATTAAGTTCAAGGTCTTACTGATAAGTCAGAATAAAAATAGAATTAGAATCTTTCCCAATTCTTGGTCTAGCATTTTTTCTTGTACTATATATAGCACATAGATATACTGTATATATGTACTGTATATATAGATATACTGATATGTATTTTATATATTGATAAGTATTTATAGATACTTTTAGATGCATTATGTAGAATTGTATATAGAGCTGGGAATTTATAGACTTGGACATAAACCACAAGTTGTGCCTGAGACAAATATGCCTAAAAAAGACTTCCTCAATTGAAGAATCTGGACAGAGAAAGATTCTAGCACATCAGCACAAGGCTGCTCCTACTCGGGGTGTAAAGAGGGCAAGGGCAGGGTAGAGAAAGAGCTCTGCCCAGATATCTGGGAGGGAGCTTACAATTTTGTCTTGCCCACCCCTCACCCCCAATTAGGCACTAAGTAAATTCTGTTGTGTCTCACCCCAATTCTGTCTAAATTCAGCAAACCAAGGTTCCCCATCCTAGTTAGGATTCTGTGTATTACCTCAGATAATCATTTTAGATGCTAAAATGACTTTACTTCTTTTGGAGACAAATAAGAGTTCTTGTAAGTAAAAAAACCCATTTATGATAAAATAAAGAGAAGCTCTTTAGTCGATATGATTTGCTAAAAAAATCTAATGTATGAAATAAGTAAAATAAGTGCTTTTGTGTTTGATTTTTAAAAGCTTTTTATTTTAGAAGGAAGTGGTTTGATAGTGAATTTAATACCTTTTCTTTCCCATAATTATTTCATGGCATTGAACTGGAACTTTCATTTCCCAATTAGCTTAAGTGGGTTCACAAAGGGCTTATTTGGCCAAATGGTCCAAGAAAAAAAAATACATTTGTGTGAGTGAATGAGTGTAGATGTATCTATATGTATACAAACTTTACTTTTTGTGATAAGATTTTAATGCACCAAAAATATTAAAAAGTTCTCTCTAACATAATTCAAAATATGTTTTGGAGGTTCAACTTTAGTATTTTACCTCTAAACCATTAGCTGATAGCCAGCCTTCTGGTGGCGAGCCTCACTCCACTTACCAAGGGTGGGCCTTAAAGGGCAAACAATATGTCCATAAACATTCCTCCAGTTTGATACAGGCCTTGCCCAGGTTCTTTGCAGTTATAACTTAGGAGGCATCAGGGGACTTTACTGGATGATCCCTACATTCTCTAACCAAATTAGTAAAGAAAGAAAGAATTTGTCATTAGGGAGATATAAATTTGCTCTGCTACCAAATAACTGAATTATTTGTAAATAAGTCACTAAATGTTTACTATTTGCCAGGCTCTGGGCTGAGTGTTGGGGAGACAGAGTGACAGAAGACAATTCTGCCCTTAGGTTACTCACAATCTAATAGGAGAAACACCAAGCAAATAAATTTGTATAAATAAACTATATGTAGTAAAAATAGGAAATACAGGCAGTCTATGCTTTATGTAAGTGGATCCTTCTTCAAAGGTCCTCTCTCAAGTCCCTGATGCACTTCTGCTTTCACTTAGAGGGATTTGGTTTTTTTTTTAGTGGATTTTTTGTTTTGTTTTGTTTTGGTTTGGTTTTTTTGGTGGGAGTTGGGAGGCCAAGGAGTTCCTAGGAGTGGGGAAAACTAAAGAAAGAATAGCATTGTATTGTAAAGTTAATGTAAGTTGTTTTTGGTTTTTTTTTGGCATGTGGATGTCTTTCAGAATTCTTTACCTATACAGTTGAATTTGCATAATTTATATAAAGTAGGAATTGTCTGTAATTAAAAGAGGGAAGGTACTAGAAATAACTTGGCTTGGGAAAGTCTTCCTATAGAAGATGAGATTTTATTTAGAAGGCAGCCAGAGAAGTCAATAGGCATTGATGAGGAGAGAATCCCAGGCTTGGGAACAGCTAGAGAAAATGCCCAGAAATGAAGAGATAGTCTTGTTCATGGAGCAGCAAGAAGGCCAGTGTCAATGGAAGAGAGTAGGCTGGAAAGACTACGAAGGGCTATCATTGCCAATCAGATCCTGGAGGCAATAGGGAGCTCCTAGAGTTTATTGAGGAGGGAGGTAACATGGTCAGACTTACACTTACACAAGTGGGATGAGAGATTAGAGGTCAGCAGAGTTTGAGCAGATAGGTAGATTTGAGGATCATCAGCCTGTAGATAGTAATTAAATCCCAGGGAGCTGTTAAGATCACCAAGTGAAGAAGGTCTAAAGGGAGGAGAAAATAGAGTTCAGGATGGAATGGTAAGAAAGAGACATGGAAAAGGATCCAATAAAGGAGACCAAGCAGGGAGAACCAAAGGAAAGTGGTTGTCCCAAAAACCTAGAGAGAAAAAGCTTATCACATAATACATATATAACCCAGTAGAATTTCTTGTCAGGTCTGGGAATGGGGAGGGAAAGAACATGAATCATGTAACCATGGAAAAATACTTAAATTAAAAAAAAATTTTTAAAAAGCTTATCACAGTGAAGAGGGTGATTATCAGTATTTGACTGCAGAATGAGTCAAGAATGAGAATTGAGAAAAGGTCACTAGATTTGGCAATTAAGAGATTATTAATGATTGCAAATTGATTAACCACTTGGCTTCTATTTCCTCACCTTGAAAATCAAGTGATGATAGAACTAGATAATTTTTAAGGCTTCTTCCAGTCTTAACATTCTTTCATAGGGTCACACAGATTTCAAACTGGAAGAGCTGTTACACAACCATGAAGAATCACACAGCTAATATATGATGAAGACAGGATTTAAAGCAAGAGCTTTCTAATTCCAGGTCCAGTGCCCTCTCCACTAAACCATGCTGCTTCTCAAGATGGCACAGGATTTTTTGAGGGGGCGGGGAACAAAAACAGGATGTGTTTTTTGAAAACAATGTCTTTTTAATTTCTAGGAAGAAGAAGTACAAACACTTGGTCAAATTGAATTCTGTTTCACCAAAGATCTACAGTTGTGCAATTGTACTGACCCAGAGGTGCACGCTCCCTTCCTGCAAGATGCATTGTTGACTGATGAGACTCCCATGAGTCATGGGCTCTCTGTCTGTGAAAATGGCCCTGTTTTCTATCCCCCTCCAGAAAAGACCTACAATTGGTAATTTGGAGGATTCAAAATAAATATATTGTGTGACAAAACAGTCTAACCAAATACATGTTTACTTTTTAAAATTTAATTTTGGTACATATTCCCAATGTGTTACAAAGGAAATAGAGAAGAAAGAATATATCACAAATCTGAAAAGCTACTTTTTAAAAAGATAAAGTATACAAAGTTTGTGTTTGCTTTCTTAACAAGAAGAATGGTTTAAGAAACAAAAAAGGGTTTATAAAAGTCCCAGTAAATTGTGTTTACATTTGCTCTGTGATCATTTGGTCAGTTAATGTGGAGCGTGTTTCCTTTCAGAATAAATGGTACCTTTCGTCATATGGAGTCTCTTTTCTTGCCTATGCATGATAGAAGGACCACAGTGTACATAGCAGATTGTGCAGTCTTCATGCTACCCAGGCTGGTTTCTCAGATAAGATGGTGGCTTATAGAGCTATTTTCTGGTCACTATTAAGTGAGTGGCTTACATCAAGGAACAAATACTCTACTTCAAAATCTGTTCACTTTCCCTGTTTCTCTTGTCATAGCAACCTGTAATAACACATACCATATTCTCACCAGTTCTCCTTGCAACAAAAGAGAATACTGAAGTTGCAGGGTTTTTTTATCTTCCTTCTCCACTCAGAATTAATATAGATGCCAACAAAAAACAAAAACAAGTTTTTTTTGCGAGAGGAAAAGGGAACACGTCATGTTATTTTAGTTTGTGACTTTTAAAGGTTGTGTTGTTGGAAAAGTAAACAATTCAGGTTAGTCACTAATTAAGGTTGCTTTTTACCTCTCTGAAGGTGTTTGGGTACCATGTAGGACTTGGGCATGTTGACAAGGTGAGTAAAATATTGTGACAAAAATATAGTTCCAAAATGTGGTGCTTTTATCATTGTGGATCCTGTATTCAACAGGAATTGTTATACCTCATTTTTATTTGGTTTCACAATAACATAATGTTCTTGTTAATGATCCAAAACACTCCAGGCTACAAATAGATAACTGTGTGAGAACCTGTACCCACTTGGTGATGATTTCATTTTTTTAAATGGGGATTTCTAATGATCTGTGAAGTCGACTGCTTTCCATGGTTTATTACTTTACACTGGTGTGTCCTTCCTGATTTCTCTGCCCTCAGTAATCTTTTTACATTTAGAGAGGTTTTGTTATGTGGACCACCTACTTGAGATAATCATACAGAGGACTAAATGAGTTGTTTTTCAGTTGTGTCCATCCCTTTGTGGCCCCATTTGGAGTTTTCTTGGCAAAGACTGGGGTGGTTTGCCATATTCTCCTCCAGTTCATTTTATAGATGAAGAAACTGAGGCAAACAGGGTTAAGTAACTTGCCTAGGGTCACATAGCTATTAAGTTTCTGAGGCCAGATTTGAACTCAGGAAGAGGAATCTTTCTGACTCTAAGCCTGGAAGTCTATCTACTAGCTACCTCCCTAAAGTACTAAAAGGTTGCTGTTAAAGTTTTTTTTTTAAACTTATTAAGTTTCAGGACCCTGAAAGGCAACCCTTGTAATATTGTTTCTTGGTTTTATTTATGGTGCCTGTGAATTTTGGTAGGTTATTGTTGATTCTGTAGCCTTTCAAATTTTAGCAGTCTTCATCAGAGCATATCTTATTTCATACTGGTTTTCCTATAAAATGAATCATAATAAATTCAAATTTAGGATTTTGCCTGGCTCATTTTAACAAACACATGTCAAAGAATAGGGGAAGCAAGCAAAAAATGAAAGGGGCACAAAAGTTCTCTACCCTTAAGCCTTCATTCTATTGGTTGAAGGTTTAGACTAGTATCTGATTGCCCTATTTATTTGTTTGTTTGTTTATTTATTTTAATCTTACCTTCTACCTTAGAATCAATGGTATGCATTGGTTCCAATGTAGAAGAGTGGTAAGGGCTAGGCAGTGGGGATTGAGTGATTTGCCCAGGGTCACACTACTAGGAAGTGTCAGAAGTCATATTTGAACCCAGAACCTCTCTAGGTCTGGTTCTATCTACTGAGCGATCCAGCTGTCCCCTTGTCCTATTTATTTAAATTTATCAAACAGATATGATTTGTTTTCACTCATCTTTTTTCTATTTCTTATCTCTATGTAGAGTATGTTGGTCAGGAAATACTGACCAAGAAATAAATTTTCATTTTGAACTTAGGTTAATTCTGGAACAGTACAATCTTTGTACTTACTGATAGAAAAGAGCATTTATGGGTGAAATTTTTCTCTGTAATTGTTTGATTCTCATTTTCAAGTAAAGAAAGGATTATTGTTTGCAATTAGTGTCATTTTGGCAATTTTAAAAACAAATTTAAAGATAACACTTAGCTTTTACACACAGTAAAAAAAAATCAATAAATGTTGAATGATCATTGAGTGTAACATCTAGGCTAACTCATTTATCAAATGAAGAAATTGAGGCTCAAAATTAAATGAAAGAGGCAGAATAGAAGCAAAGAAGCTCAAAACCACCATAAGAATCCTCTCCAATTCATCTTAAAATAATACAGGAGTTAAAGAACCAACAAGGAGATAGAGTGAAGCAACTTTCAGGAAGAGAAAGACCTAAAAGGTTGGTAGAGAACATCTGGGGCATTGGGGTTAGAGGGGAACACAGTAAGCAGGAGACTATAGCAAGGAATGAAGAGCAAGTCAAGAGAGAGCCCCACTCCCCCCCAAACCCCCCACCCCACATCAGTTTCTGAACCTGAACCCAAGTGAACGGTCCAGATCCAGAGACCCTGCCTGGGCAAATAGAGGTTCAAGCCAACCCACACCCCTTAAAATTCCAAATCTGGAGTGAAGTCTAGAATTCCAACCTTGGGCAGTCTGTGCTGAAGCAGCCTGATCTGTGTGGGCCCAAAGGGAAGCCAGGAGTCACAGTCTGGGCCTGTGGTAAAGACATCTATCCCAGTTTGGGATAGTTGGTAGACTCAAAGTGGGGGGGTCCCTCCTAATCCTCTTGCCAAAAGCTCAAGGTAGAGCCCCAGGACAGAGCAATCTACCGTGTGCCTGATTAGATCAAGTACACCTTGAGACCAAAAAAGTTTATACCTAAGCCTGAGGCTAGAATTTGAGCAGTCCCTGACCTGATCAAGCCCACTATGAGACCAAAAGCTTAAGCCCAAGACTGAGGCAAGTATTTAAGCTATCAGCATCTCAAGGGTTAATTAAATCAGCAGTGGGAGGAGGTCCTCAGAGCTCTCAGCCTTCAGGCCATCATACCATCTTGGAAGAACTGAAACTGGCAGAAACTCAGAAAATAAGCTAAGGGTATCATCAAGGAAAACTGAAGCTTAAGAGGGTACCCTAACCTCCTAGAAAACAGCCTACCTATAAAAAGGTAGGAAAAATGAGCAGACAACAGAAAAAGCACCTAATTAAAAATTGTTTATGGAAACAAAGAGCAAGGTACAGACACAGAAGGGGACAGTGAAGGCAAAGCAAACACACAAAATCCAAAAGAAAAACGGGTTGGACACAGATTCTGGAAGGGCTTCAAAAATCAATTAAGAGAGGCAGAGGAAAGGTAGGGAAGAGAAATGAAAGCAGTGCAAGAAGAAATGAAAAAGGAGACTCAAAAAGTGATGAGGGAAAATCAGGTCTTAAAAATTAGAATTGAGCAATTAGAAACTAATGATTTAATGAGTCATCAAGAACCAATGAAACAAAATCAAAAGAATGAAAAAAACAGAAGAAACGTGAAGTATCTCATTGAAAAAACAACTGATTTGGAAAATAGATCCAGGTGAGACAATTTAAGAATTATTGGAAATTATCAAAGAAAAATGCCCAGATATTCTTGAACAAGAAAATAAAATAGAAACTGAAAGAATTCACAGATCACCTCCAGAGAGAAATTCTCAAAATCAAATGACTTATTGAAGGTCACACAGCTAGTGAACAAGTCAGGATTTGAACACAGATTCTAAAATCACAATAAAATATTTTTTTGCACTGCTGTATGGTATACCTAATGAATAAATGAAAGAAGTTCTCCTGTGTTCCACATCTTCAGGATATCACATTACAGTGGCATATAGTAAAATGACTGCCAGAATTCCAAATTCTAGTCATAGTCTGACACAAACTACCTTGTGTGATCTTGGGGAAGTAAGTTACCTTCCCCTGAACTTAATTATCTGATCCATAAAGTGAAGAGGTTGAGCTGAATTAAAGGATCAGAGATTTTAAAAGCTGGAAAGGACCTTAGATATTGAGTCTGGCCTTCTCATTTAATATATGAGGAAAATGAGGACCTACAATAAGAGAGTAAAGTAAAGTAGAATTGAATTTAAACCCAGGCTCCATGAGTCCAAATGCAATCTATTTTCTCTGACAAAAGTCCCTTCTAACTTTTATATTCTGTGATTTTGACTAATATGGGGCACCTAGGTGGTACAATGGATAGAGTGCCAAACCTGGAGTCAGGAAGAGCAGAGTCAAATCTAGCCCAGGCACCAGTTCCATCACTAAGGGCTTGCAAGCCCTATTTGCCTTGATTTTCTCATCTGCAAAATGAGGATAATAATAGTCCTTACCTTGCAGGATTGTTGTGAGGATCATTGTTAGCTAATATTGTTATAGTCATTTTTCAAAGATACAGAAAGCTGTTGACTGGTAAGTATTGACTTGTGTTTTCAGACTTGAACTTACTCTATCCAGTAAGCACCATTTCATTAGCCACAAACATCTTTATAGAGATTTGTCAACTGTTCTTCAAATAGGATCTAGTCTTAATACAATGTTTTAAAATTTGCAAAATATTTTATACATATCTTCTCACTTTCACTACCATAGGCACTATAATTATTCTCATTTTAGAGATAAGAAAACTGAAAGTTAAGAGACTTGCTCAGGGTCACAAAGCAAGAATTTGAACTTGGATCTTCCTTACTCTCCAATCTAGCAATTATCCATTATACCAGCTAGTTGCCTCATGTAAAAGTGAAAGGAAGATTAGAGTTCGCTACCTAAAAAGTTAGAAGATTCTTGGAGCTTTAAGTGCCAGGTGATGTATCCCATTCCCATCATCTTCATTGTTCATTATTTTACTTGTGTTGGCTCCTTCTCCCTCCCTTCCTCCCTTCCTCCCTCCCTCCTTTCCTTCCTCCTTCCCTCCCTTCCTCCTTTCGTCCTTCC
>NC_058133.1:432498924-432514599 GCF_016433145.1 Gracilinanus agilis | reverse complement strand
TCTTCCTTCCTTCCTTCCTTCCTTCCTTCCTTCCTTCCTTCCTTCCTTCCTTCCTTCCTTCCTTCCTTCCTTCCTTCCTTCCTTCCTTCTTTCCTTTCTTGACTATTACCCTGTTTGTTTCACAGTATTCTCCCATTGTCTGCCAGGTTAGTATATTAGTTTATTCTGGAGCAGAGATGATTTATATTTATAGGAAGGTAAAAAACTCATCAGTTTTCTTTTTCAAGAGGCTGACTTTATAGATCTTAGGAATTGTTTCTACAAAGCAGTTGGTGGAACTTAGTGTCCCTTGAGTAAGAGCCTCTTCCTGTAACTGTCTGATAACCTGGAACTCTAAAAGTAGAGATGATTACCATTTCGTTCTAATTGTTTTGCAAACAAACAATGCCCATGGCTAGAGTTCTATTTCCATTATCCTAGGAAGAGTCAGTAGGAGATTTCAGAAACTAGGTTCCCATTTCAGTAAATTTATTCTGTAGCTGAGGTACCCATGTAGTTAAGGAAAACATTAGAATCTGGTCTGGTATCTTTCTATTAAAAATTTATTTGTAAGTGTTGTATGTGTAAAAAAATTATTTACAAAAAGCATCAGATGGGGACAGCTTAGCAGAATGGATAGAGCATCAGGCCTGGAAGAGGGAGGATCAGGGTTCAAATTTGCTCTCAGAAGTGTGACCTTGGGCAAGTCACTTAACTCTAATTGCCCAATCTTTAGTTCTTTTGTCTTAGAATTGATACTAAAATGGAAGGGTTTTGAAAAGAAATAAGCATTAGATGCTTATAGAGCCTTCATTAGATACAAAGTATTGTGTTGATTTTCTTGCAGGGTTTTTCAAAAGTATAAGACTTGAGTTCTACCCTCAGTGAACCAAAAAAATCAGTTCAGAAATCTAATCAATTTAATTCAGCAAGCATTTATTAAATATTTACTTCTTACCAGGCAAAACCATAAATGAGAAATAATATGGCATGCACAATGGATATAAGAGCTCTGAGTGACGAAGTCTTGCCTCAGACACATATTGACTATGTGACTTGAGCCAGTCACTTAATTTTTCAGTGCCCTAAGGAAGTCTTTTAAGACTATAAATTTCACTGCACAGATAGAGGAAGTTTTGTCATCAGCAGTTCTCTAAAGAAATGAAATCACAAATTTGCTCCAAAGGAAATAAACAAAAAGTCCCAGACAGTGTTGAATTATGGGGAATACAAAGACCAAAATGAAAAGTTTCTATCCTCAAAAAGCTTATTGTTTTTTTGAGGGAAATCAATGTATATTCAGGTAAATAAACGCAAAATACATCCAATATAAGTACAAAATTTTGAGGAGGGGAGGAGATATATAATTATGGAGGAGCAAGAGAGACCTTTCAGAATTGGTAGCTGGCTGATCTTGGAAATGAGCTAACAATTTTTAAGGGTTGAGATGACAAGGAGACCATCACAGCCCTGGAGGGCAAAGGCAAGAAGGCTGAATTCTAAATGAGCCACTTTGCCTGGAATATAAGAGTGCTGGAAGTAGAAATGGCAAGACTTAGCAACTGATGGGAATCAGCAAAAGCGAATGAGAGAGAGAGGAGTTGAGAATTATTCCAAGGTTATAAATCTGAGTAACTGGAAGGATTATGGTGTCTTCTGCAGAAACAGGGAAGTTAGAGAGATGGGTTTAGAACAGGGGTTCTTAATCTTTTCTTTGTATTTTGGGTCCTTTGGCAATCTGGAAGAACTTCTGGACTCCTGCTTAAAGTCATATTTTTAAATGCATCCAATAAAATACATATAATTACAAAGGAAATCAATTATTGAAAGATGGTTATGTTTATCTACTTTCTCTCTGCCTCTCTCCTCTCCTTTCTCTGTCTATCTCAATCTTTCTCCAATCTGTCTCTCCTCTTTCCTTTCTATCTCTGTCTCTGTCTCTATCTCTATCTCTCTATCTCTTTCTCCTCTCTGTTTCTCTCTGTCTTTCTCCATATCTATATATGTAACATCCTTCCACCAAGTTCACAGACCCCAGGTTAAGAATCCCTTGTATCAGAAAAGGATGAAAACTGATATCAATATAATAATTAATAATCTAGGGGGAAATGGAAATAAATGATTACTCTAAAGGAGCAAGTGATTAATAATCAAATGATGATTTTAAGAAAATAATAGCTACTAAAAATAAGAGTTCAGAGAACTTTATAGTCATTTGGGCCAAAAAAAATTTTTTTACCTCCTAATGGCCAAGTTAATAAATTTACATAGCCAGTATGCAATAAGGCATGAATTCCAAGTCCATAATCTCTACTACCCCAATATGTTCCTTTCCCCCTCCCTCATTTTAAAGAATCAATTAATTTGTTCCATTACAATGCTCAATTAAATCCCTCCCTTCCCCCATTAGAGAAGGCATTACTTGACAATATATATATATATACACACACACACACATAAAGTTATGCCTTACTTATTTCTATTTATCAGTTCTTCCTCTGGAAATGGAAATTCCTTTTGAAAACTTCTTCATCTCTTCCTACTATGATTAAAGAGGTTGAGATTTTAGTTAGATGGATAGGGCTGCAATAAGGGGGAATATTTTAGGGGAGCTGGATTCCTATTCTGGTTCTGCCATTCGCTACCTGTGTAACCTCAGGAAATGGCAAACCATTCCAATATCTTTGCTAAGAAAACCCCAAATGTGTTCAATGAGGAGTCATGTATGACTGAACAGCAAATTTAGGTAAATCACTTAAGCTCTTTAGGGCTCAGGTTCTTTATTTGTTTTTTAAAAAAATAGTGTTTGGTTGACCTCCAAGGTCCCTAGTTGTAAATCTATGATTCTATAACCAGAGTAAAAAGAATAACAAATATTGGGACATGGAAATCTAAGTCTACAAACCAATTTGGGCAGAGCAGAAGGCTCTTGGAAATTGTTTTTTTGCATGTGTATTCTTTTTTTGATCCATATGTCAATATGGCCCAAAACCATCATTATCAAGTGTCCAGGCTCTTGATAGTTCTCTTCTAAATACTTAGCTAGGTTGGAACTTGGGAAAGTGACTTGGTCTGTTCCCAGGACCATATTATAAATTCTGGAAAAAAAATCGAAAACACTTCTGTTTTAGAATCAATACTGTGTATTGGTTGCAAGGTAGAAGAGTAGTATGGGTTAGGCAATAGGGATTAAATGACTTGCCCAGGATCACATAGCTAAGAAGTGTCTAAGAGGCTGGATTCAAACCTGGGACCTCCCACCTTTGTGCCTGGCTCTTTCTTAATCTATTAAGCCATCCAGCTGCCCCTCCTATATTCTTATATTAAGCAAAGGAAATAATACCACTATTAGTTGTTATACCATTGCCTAATGTGGATTATCAATGAACAATGTGATTGAGACACCAATCTGTGTTGACTGTAAGGCCAAATTCATTGCTACACAGAAAAGAAAAATATTACTTAAATTTATATCCAGATAATTCTGTTTTGTGAATTGTTGGCTTAGTTGGGAAAAGGCTTTAATTCAGGACTCTGAGAATGTTTGAGCATTGCATTGCAAATAAATGTCTGAAATTAAATTATGAGAATTTTATTCCTCATTGAAGCATGAAGAAAAACACTAACATGAAAGCAATGAAACCTCTTTCTTTATGAATATGTTCTTCTGGCTCATAAATTGAAATTAGTGAAATATTTTCCAAGTCAGTACTTCAAAAGAACTGTGATTCCCTGCTCTACCATTATATGTAGTCTTCATGTGTTGACTTGGTTAAAAAATCATAACCTCAAAATCAACCTTCTGGGGATAGGACTCTTGAAAGTTGATGAGGTTGGACACCTTGAGGTCCTCGGGACTATGTTGGAAGATTTTCTGCCTAGTTGGAACCTCTGATCTTGTGCTCCCTGGGGTGCAGAGGTCTGCTTCGCTGGCACAGGGTCTATTGGAGAATGACAGCGTCGGCGCATTAAGATGAATGAGAGACAGTCACTCCGAACTTCAGCCAGAGCCAGGCATCATGAAAATTGCTTTGGTTTGTCTTGAGTAAGGTTTATTTTTATATGCTTTGAGATCACACATAAGGTTGGCATGAATTTCCATTCTCACCATCCATCTTTTCTTAGAGATAATGGATTAAGTCATACATTAACTTTGTTACTAACAACTTTTCATTCTCTAGTAACTTTCAATATTTTTCAAAGGTAGATGGGGTGGGACATGCCAGTCTTTTCAAGGAACAACTTCTCTATTTTTCATCCATACCAAAGTCAGGGAGGCTTGTTGTTTCTTAGTTTCCCATTACGTAAACTTCTGTGCATGGGAATTGAAAATCCAGGTGCAGTTTTGTTGGGGGATTAATTGTTGGTTTGTTATGGGGTGACTTTAGGGGAATTTCTGTACTATTACATGTAAAGGTGGGACTTTCCTAGGAGTCTGTAGGGGGTTTGTAAGGGTTCTAATAATAGCCTCTAGTATTCTCCTGTATTTCCCTGGGGCTTAGTGGGGATATTGATCACAATGATTCCAATAATAAGGAGTGTTAGTAAGAGAAGAGTCACACAGGGGTATCTAAGTGGGGATAACCATCCTCCGTAGAGTCCACTTTGAGGTTCTAGGATCCCATCTGAGACCTTGTCATTCAGGATGGGGTTTGATGGCCCCCAGTATTGGGGTACAAGAGCCCAGGATCACCCTAGGTGACATAATGAGGCAGCGGAATAGGATTTTAGTGATAAATTAATTGCCAATGCTAGTGGAATGAATTACATTTTCCATGGGGGAAAAGTATCTGGGATTTTTAAAAATATAAGCAAATTGTTCTTTGACTAATAATAAATCATGTGATTTCATGTAATTTTTGATAGTCATTTTATTTCTCTGAATGACTGTAATAGGCTTCCCATTTATCTTACAACCTAAGTAAAAATTATTATAATATGTTCAAAAGATATCAGATTATTTACATATTAACACATATGAAGAAAAGAGCTGTTGAATGCCTTATTGACTTTAAGCTGAAGTGTCTTTAATACTTCAGACTCATGAAGTATTACTAATTCATTTTTGACACTTTTGTTCAAGGATCTAGCTTCACACCATAACTTTTACCCATTCCTCCTCAAATGCTGAGGAAGGAAAGAGTTTGGAAGGCTTCCTTTTTGTCAACAAATTTAGAAAAGCTATTCAAGGATGACTCAATTACTATATATAAATGCAAATTGTCAAGCAAGTCAATGTCTACCTGATGCCAAGCATCCACATAACAAATTGGAAAATTCAATCATTCACACTGGTGTTTTTAAGGATCCAGATGTTTAGCATTCTGTAAACTTAATTACCTAGGATAGCTGACTTCCAGTTTTCACCTGGATTTTTTTGAGCATCACATAGACATAGATAGAGTTTCTTATCTGATATGTTAAAAGCTATCCAGCAGGCAGGTCCCATCCCTTATAAATAAAAGCTTTCTGAGAATTCACAAACAAAGGATATGATGTCTTTTTGTTGTGGGTGGTTTACTGGATGGAACCACCAATGTAGGATCTACCATATGTTGTTAGCTTATTAGGGGCAACCCAGGAAAATTCAGTGTTTGCCTATCTTCAAAGACAAGCTTAGTGACATAGTAGGTAGGGTGCTAAGACTGGATTCAGGAAGACCAGAGTTCAAAACCAGCTTAGTAGCTGGGTGACCTTGGGTAAGTCAGATATGCCTGCCTTGGATTCCTGACCTACCTCTCAAGGATGTTTTCAGGATCAGATGAAATATTTATAAAGGACAGAACACAAAGCTGGTGCTAAGTAAATGCTTGTTTCCTTTCTACAATACATACCTACTTTCATTCTTTTATAAAGAGAGTAGATATAAATGTATAGATATGTAGATATTTCCAAAATGGTGATTTCATCCTTATAGGGAACTCTGGGTAAGGACACCTTTTCTACTAATGTGGATAAACCATCTTGTTTTACAACTTTGACATCAATAACAAAAGTTTTTTAGGTCACTATGAGTTTAAGTGATTTGCCCAAGATCATGCCTAAGTCAGGGACAAGAATCAAGCCCAGAATTTCCTACTCTAAGGTCAAGTCTCACTGTTCTCTATTACCTCTCTACCTATGATTTGTTACTACAGTAACAAGTATTCTCTAACTTCACTTTCTCTGAGGAAGGCCAGCTAATCCCTCAGGAGAGAACCCCTTCAAGAATAACCTTGATGTGTTTGGGGAGTCTTCTCTAATGGCTTCTCATCCTTCATTTTGGGTCTGTTTACTCCTCAAATAGACAGATATTATTAGTCTCCAGTGACTACCATCCCAGTTCCATTTAATATCCATTAACTTTTGCAAAGTGATACTTATTTTGATGTTAAAGCAAGAATAAGTATAAACATCTCTCCCTATTTCCCCTTCCCAAAACATTACAGGGACATAGTTTTCCCTATTCCATCTTGGACTCTTGGGAGAATGAGTTTAGGATGAACATAATTTCTACATAACAATGGTCCCATTTAAATTAGTATCTGAATTTATGTCTCTACTGGATCATCTTTTCTATGATTGCTGGTCTAGGTCCTGAAGGCTGCTCCTTGCTCCTTGAGGTATTGATATTGTGTGAGCTGAAAACCCAGCAGCAATTCAACTCTTCAAAGATAAGATCTTGAAAGTCTTGCTGTCCTGACCTTTCAAAACTCACAAAGTCATTGCCTCAGGTTTAATCCCATTCCCAAATAATGAAAGAGCAAATGATTAGGCAAAAACCTGATGTACATTTTCATAGACACATTTAAGCCACAGCTGGAGTGTTCCAAGCCCTCTGAGTTATCTATCATCGCCTCTCCCTTGATGCTGTCATCCAGGAAGAAACCACCAGAAGAAAAGAAAACAAATGAAGAGAGAAGGAGCTAATGCTTGGATCAGTTAGTGTATTTTAAGTACACATCCAGTCAAAGGGATTTCTCCTCCCAGCTGATTAGCAGACTGGAACCAAATATAGAATGTCTACAGAATTTTCAGGTTGCAAGCTCATAGCCTTCATGGCAAGCCCATCTCTGTGATCAACTTCCTTTTGTTTGTGTCTTCTGTACTTGGATACAGAACTTTGTGAAATCTTAAAAGATTGCTGGCATCTTTCTCCTTTCCTGGGCATCTAAGAGATGGTTACTGAGACATTGGAGAAGAGGGAAAGAGTTGCCCATAAGAAGAGAAAACACTGGAACTAAAGAGTCTACTGGCTATTTGTTGGGTTGTTCTCAGTAGAAGTAAAATGCAAACTAGTTAATAAACAGTCTTACTACAAAGCTTGACTGCTAACTTCCCAACTGTAATCATTCTATGATAATTCACTGCTTAGCATTCCCTTTCCTTGTGTGTGGGAGTAAAACTACCTCTTCCATAGCTGATTTTTGCTTGTACTCTAGGTAAACTCTTACTTTTCCTGAGAGAAAGGACCTCTTAGACTGGAGCCAAAAATAAAACTGTTCCTCAGGAATCTGAGATGGGATTAGAATTGAAATAATGGGAGCTTAGTTCCTCTAGTGAGAAGATAGGTGACACTAGAGAAGCCCAGAGAAGCCATGAAGGCAGGTAAAAGACAGGATTGGTTGGTGAAAGGCACCAGCCTTTTGGGTTCTGACCAATTTCTTAGAATCCTTTGTTGTTGTCATTTAGGCATTTTCAATTATGTCTAACTCTTCGTGACTCCATTTGGAGTTTTCTTGGCAAAGATAATTGGAATAGTTTGCCACTTCCTTCTCCAGGAGATTCTTTGTGACCCCATTTGGAGTTTTCTCGGCATAAATCCTAGAATGGTTTGCCATTTTTTTTTCTTCAGATCATTTTACAGATGAAGAACTGAGGTAAAGAGAATTAAATGACTTGCCCAGGGTCACACAGCTAATAAGTATCTGAGGCCAGATTTGAGCTCATGAAGAGTCTTCCTGTTTCCAAGGCCACACCTCTATCCACTGTGCCACCTAGCTACTTTCAGAATACTTTACCTTCTTTAAAAAGCAGCTCATGGATATTATACACAGTAAATGATATTATGGGATGATCAAATGTGATTGACTTTGCTACTAACAGCAATATAATAATTCAGGACAATTCTAAGGGTCTTGTGAAAAAGAATGCTATCCACAGCTAGAGGAAGAATTGGAGTAGAAATGCTGAAGAAAACACACGATTTATTTATCACTTGTTTGTGTGGGTATATGATTTGGGGTTTTGGTTTTATAAGATTGCTCTCTTACAAAAATGAATAATGTGGAAGTAGCTTTTAAGAGATAATATGTGTATAGCCCCGTGGAATTGTTTGTCAACTTCAGGAGCAGGGAGGGAAGAAGGAAGGGAGACAACATGAATCATGTAACCCTGGAAAAACTCAGGTGTAAATTTGTGACTGGAATAAAACAAAGGTAAAATAAAAAATAGTTTTAAAAAAGCAGCTCATATCACTTCCTTCAGGAAACCAGTCTTGATCCTCCTCTTTGTCAGTGCCTTTCCTGCAGGGAAATTACTTTGTATAGTTTACCTATTGGTTCTCCTAATAGAATACAAGCTTCCTGAGGGCAGGGATACTTTTCATAGCCTTTGGACCTTTAGCAGGGTTGAGCACATGATAGTTACTTTAAAAATTCTTGTGGAATAAATGAATGAAAGAGCCTCAGTTACTTCTTTAAAATGATAATCATAATATATGTATGTTATTTACCTTACAAGGCTGTTTGTTATAATGAGAATACTTTGTAAACCTGAAAGCATTATGTAAATAGAAATAATTACTAAAATGCTTCACACTTTCGGTTTCAGGTCTATAAGGAATTGTGAGCAAAGTACTTTGTAAACCTTCAAGTAATATGTTAATGCAAACTATTATTACTAAAAAGGTTCATGGAAGATATAAAGTGAATAGCATTAAAATGAAAAGAAGAATGAAATAGGTTTTATGAGAAGGGTGTTTTGCAATCTAAAAGGTTTTTAAAGCTTATCTGAACCTATCCCATAATCCAGTTAAGAAATTCTAGTCAGTTAAGTGGCAAGGACATCTTTGGATGAGACAAATTTAAGAAAACCACTGAAAATGTTTGTGTATGTGGATCAGAGAGAGACACACACAAAGGCAGAGTCATGACACACAGAGAAAGAACAAAATATGTTTTATGAGAAGAGCGTTTGCAATCTAAAAGGTTCTTCTTTAAAATGAACTGATCACATCCCATAAACCAATTTAGAAATGCTAGTTAGTTAACTGGCAGGGACATCTTTTGATGGAACAATTAAGAAAACCACTGCAAAGGGTTGTGTGCATGAGTCACACAGAGCGAGACAGACAGACAGACACAGACACAGAGGTCTGCTACAGAGATACTCAGACTTTACTCTTCTGTAAAATCCAAACTGCCTCTAGACTCTCTTGCATCATTTAGTACTTTCAAAGTGACTCTCATGGGCTAGCTGGTAAAGGCTATGTTTTTTCTCCTCTTTCTCTTGCTTCTTTAGAATAACAGCTGTTTGCCTTTTTCCTGTAATTTCTTGATGTTGTGATAACACTTGTTAAAAATACTTCATTTTCCCACATAGCCTGCTTTTTCATGCCTTACTGGTGCAAGGGGGAACAGGGCATTTTCACTAACTGTGTCTGCTTCTCACAGGAGGAAAAATGTCTTCCAGCATCCTCCATGTGGCAGATCTCTGTGGGATGTTGGAGATTCAGCTGAGCAGAGCCGAGTAAGACAGCCAGAAAGAAAGGGAACAAAATGTGGTTCAAGGGAAAGGTTGAATGAAGACAGACTCCCTTATAGAGCCTGGTATAAAAAATGCCCTTGGGTCACGAGGGCAAAAAGAAATCAAGTTAGGGTAGTTACATTAGAGTTTATAAAGTACTTGGAGGATAAAAAGAATCCTGACCCAAATAAAATGGTTTCTGCAAACATTATTATGGAGAACCAAAGCTCTGCTTTAACACGTACTAGCTGCTATCTTGGAAGGACTTCTCACCAGTTCCTCTTTGCATCAGCCAACATCTCCCCTGGAAACATCAAACATCGGAGTACAGAGATCCTATCTAGGTCTCTACAGATGTGGATAAAAAGGGTCCTCGGCTCATGTATAAGTAAACAAGATAACAATATGTTTGTGTTGTTGTTTGGTCACTTCCAATTCTTCCCGACCCCATTTGGGATTTTCTTGGCAAAGATACTGGAGTGGTTTGCCATTTCCTTCTGCAGCTCATTTTATAGATGAGGAAACTGAGGCAAGTAGGGTTAAGTGACTTGCCCAGGGTCACACACAAGCTATTGTCTGAGACCAGATTTGAACTCGGAAAAATTATTTTTCTTGATGCCAGACCTGGCACTCTGTCCTCTGTACTGCCTAGCCAGAGGGGACTAGTGAGGAATCAAGCTAGAAAGAAAAATGGGGGGCCAATTTGTTGGGGGCCTTCAAAGCTGTTTCCTCTCCTTCAATACTCTTAAAAACACACACACACATATTACATTTCATCTTAGAATCAATATGTATATTGGTTCCAAATCAGAAGAACAGTAAAGACTTGGCAGTAGGGGATAAGTGACTTACCTAGGGTCACACAGCTAGGAGGTGTCTAAGATCAAATTTGAACCCATGATCTCCTGTCTCTAGGCTCTGAATTCACAAAGCCACCTAGATGTCTTCCCCTTAGCCACTGAAGAGCTTTTACATGCAAGTGAGCAGGGGAGTAATATAATGTTCTAGGAAGATTAATCTGGTGACATTGTGCAAGATGTATGGGAAAAGGGAGAAACTGTAAGCAGAGAGACCATTTATTTAGGAATGTATTATAATAATCCATACTTGAGATGACAGGGAGTCTCAATGAGGGTAGTAATACTGGAACAGAGAGGAAGTGGCTGATATGAGATCCTATCTAACAGTCAGTCAATAAACATTTATTAACCACCTAATGAATTCCAGGCATTGTGCTAAGAACTAGGGATACAAATAGAAATAAAAACAAAGACAGCGCCTATCCTCAAGGAGCTTATACTTTAAAGAGGGAGCACAACACTGAGAAACTGAAAAGAGGAGAGGGGAGGAAGAAGGTATCTGATATGGGTCATGATGGAGAGTTCCAAAGAAGTCTAAAGATAAGTGCAGATGGTGGGAAATGTGCTGAAAAGCTGTGCTGAACCTCCTTAAAAAGAAGCTCCAGAGCTCATGGTCCTGCCACCCAGTCAGTTGGACTAATCCGAGGGACAGAGGAAGCCGAAGAGATGTCAGTACCAGGCAGATACCATCAAAGGGGAAATGAGATTTCCTGATGATACATTTCCTGGAGAAGGAAGGTATGATGGAGAGAGTCAAAGAAATCCAAAAGGAGCAGCTGGTGGGGAATGTGAAGGAGAAATTGAGAGGGCTCTGTATTTGACTGGGTCCAGGCAGCTGGAAATAGAGAGGAGATATAAAGATTTTGAATAACTGGTTAACTGGTGACACTTCTAACATATTGTTTCTTAATCTTTTGTATGTGTGTGTCTTTGCCCCTTTGGGCAACCCGAAGAAGCCTTTAAAAAGGCATAAAATAAAATATAGAAGATTAGAAAAGAAACCAAAGATTAGTGAAAATAAAGATTTTTTTCCATCCAAGTTCATTGAGCCCCTGAAATCTCTCTATGGATCCCTTGGCAGGGAGGGGTCTGTGAACCCCTAGTAATCTGTTCCCCCCCACCCAATTCTACCTCTCCTCTTCCCCACTGATAAAAAAAGAAAAATAAAACTCTTGTAAAACATGTCCATCATCAAGCAAAACAATTTTCTTCATGGGCTATGTTAAAAAAAATCCATGTCTTAATCCATTACTTCTCTTTCAGAATGTACATATCATGTTTCATCTTGAGTCCTCTGGAATCATGAACTTGAAGTCTAGAATCCCCGCCGTAACAGAAAAGTGAAGAAGAGCATTTGGAATGGAGTTTAAAGATGAGAAATTTGGATTTATAAATGTTGGGCTTAAGGTGACATCTAGCCCACACTGTCCCTTACCCAGTTGGAGACACAGAACTGAAGCCCAAGAAAGAGAGGTCAAAGTAGCCAGCTTTCCCAAACACGGGTTTGGGGGGCTAGAAATCTTAAAAGAATAAAATAGAAGTCTTGGAGAGAAAAAAAAAAGATGAAGTTTCTTGGGAGTATATGCTTTCATAATATGAAATTGAGTTTCTTTCTTGCAGAAATGTGAAATGTTCTTATTATTTTCAATGAGCATTTAAGATTTTTAAGTGAATACTGAGAGCCCAATCCCCATAACAACAGTGCTATACTGCTCTGTAGTCAAGCCTACTTGTCCTCCACTTGGTATCACATGTTCCATTTTGCATTCATTGCTTTCCTTCTGGGAAAAAGAAGAAAAAAAAACACAAAACTTCTCCCTCTACTTGCTTTCTGTCTCTCTTTCAGCCCTTGCTTGGCCAGAGGGAAAATCTGCTCTTTATCCATTGTTAGCAGATTGTGTGAGCTTTACAAGGGAACTTCTTGGGTTTATAAAAAGCTCCAGAAGATTTCATAAGGACATACCCTCTGGCTTCTCTCTGACCCTGTACTGTGCCTTTTATTTTCCTTTTTTTTTTCTTTTTTACCCTGAGTATAATAGTAGTAAAGTGAGTGTGTGTGTGTGTGTGTGTGTGTGTGTGTGTGTGTGTGTGTGTGTGTGTAGGATGATTCTATACATCTCCATTACCTTTCTTCGCAATCACTTCCCCACAAAAATTCAGTCCAGCTACAAGACCAATGTACAATTTTCCAATCTGTCATACTCTCACGTTAGGAGAAAATAGAGTGATGAATGGCAGGAAAATAAAGCTTACTATTATTTATCTAGGGCATATGAAAGCAAGGAGGAACAGTGAAAAGAGGATTTAATTAAGAATGAGAAGACATGAATTCTCGGTTGACCCTTTAAAGCTGTCTGATCTTCAGCAACTCACAACCTCTCTGACCCTTGTTGTTGCTTAGTCATTTTTCAGTCGTGTCTGACTCTTTGTGACCCCATTTGGAGGGTTTTTTTGGGGCAAAAATACTGGAGTTGTTTTCTATGGCCTTCGTTTACCTCATTTTTCAGATGAAGAAACTGAGGTAAATAGGGTTAAATGAGTTGCCTGTGGTCTCAGAGCCAGTGAGTGTCTGAGGTTAGATTTGAACTCAGGAAGACAAGTCTGTGGACCCAACACTCTACCTTCTGGGCCACCTCACTATCCTAGAAGGACAATCCTTGTCCCCAAGGAACTTGCACTCTTACAGGGGAAATTGTCATACACGTGTTTTTGGTCCTGTCCAATCCTTCATAGGTTTTCTTAGAAAAGATACTGGAGTATTTCCTTTTCTAGCTCATTTTACAGATGAAGAAACTGAGGCAAGCAAGGTTAAGTGATTTGTCCAGGGTCATACAAGTATTTGAAGTTAGATTTGAACTCAGGACTTCCTGGCTCCAATGCTCTATCCACTGTACCACCTAGCTCCCCTCTCTGACCCTCAGTTTTTTTATTTGTAAAACAGATATGATAATGTTGACCTCACAGGATTTGTTGTGAGAATCAAAGGTTGATAGTGTTTGTGAAAGGTTTTAGAAAATTATGAGGCATTATGCAAAGGTAAGACATGTGAATTATGACCATTGGGTTGCTAGATAACTATGACACAGCAGTTAAGCAATCACTTATGCCAGAGGATTAAAAAACTGGATCTATAATTTCGTCAATGTAGGGAACTCCCATTTCTGAAACACTTTATGATAAAGATTGGCAAGACTTCAAAAACCTGGGCATTCTTAACCGAAGGTCCATGAATTTTTTTTAAACCCTTACCTTCTGTCTTAGAATTGATGCAAAGTATCAGTTCCAAAGCAGAAGAATGGTAAGGGATGGTCATTAGGGTTAAGCGACTTGCCCAGAGCCACTCAGATAGGAAGTGTCTGAGGACAGATTTGAACCTGGGACCTACCTCCTGTCTCTAGGTCTGGTTCTCCATCCACTGAGTTACCTAGCTGTCCCAGGTCTGCATTTCAATAGAATTGGTTTCCATTGTAACTAAATGAAGCTAGTCAATCAATGAGCATTTTTAAAGCACTTAGTGTGTGCCAGGTAAGGCAGTTAGGTGATACAGTGGATAGAACACCAGGGCTAGAGTCAGGAAGATATGAGTTAAAATCTGGCCTCAGCTGTGTGACCCTGGGCAAGTCACTTAACCCCTATTTGCCTCAGTTCCTCATCTGTAAAATGGGGACATACTAGAGATGGAAATGACAAAACCCGCCAGTATCTTTGTCAAGAAAACTTTTGTCCATGGGATGTCATAGAGTCAGATGAAACAACAATTGTACAACAATGATGTACTTTGCTAAGCTCTGGGAGATACAAAAGAAGGTGAAAGACAGTCTCTGCTCTCTAGGAGACCACAATCTAACTGGAGAGACCACATGTAAAAAGTTATATACAATCAAGCTAAGTGCAGGAAATAATCTGTGGAAGGGAGGACACTAGAATTAAAGGAGAACAAAATATGTTTTTGCCTTTGAAAACGTCTTTCTGAAAAAAGGGTCCAGAGGTTTCACCAGGCTGCTAAAGACTTCATTACTCCAGAACAGTAAAGAACCCTTGAATTAAAATTTGGGGGAGTTGTCAAGAGGCTAATCAATTTCCCAAGAGTCATATAGCTGGTTTATGGCAGAAGCAGGATTTGAACCCAAACTTTTCTGACCCCGAGACTAGCCATCACTCCCACACATTGTTCTGCTGCTCTACAAAATGCACTAGAAAGTTTGTGCATGGTATACTACTCAGACTGTGTACTAAGAGTATACCCTGAGGACTTGGTACTCTGTATTTTAATTATTCCATCAAGACTTGAACTTGGCATTTGTGACTCTCCATCAAGAGTGCTCTGCTTATGCAGCTGAACAAGATATATTGATGAGCAAGCAGGATTCTTGGACATTCCTACCTGGGAACTTTCCAGCTTATGTCCATTAAGTAGCCCTCCCTCCAAAAGCTGGGAAAAGACTGTAAAAACAAGCCACACTCTGGTCTCTGTTCCCCTCTCAGTTTCCTCCTGGCACGGATCCTTGCTTTGAATTTACCCAGCCTTTTTTCCTCTCCCACACACCATAATAGAATGTGTCATCCTGAGACAATTTCATCTCTGCTCCAGAACTATGTAAAGGAGCTGTCAGACGGGGATGTTCATGTTGTTGCGTGTTTGTCTTGCTCTGAACTGAGCCGTTTTTCTTCTTTTCCTTGGCGGCCTGTGCCTGGTGGCAGACCAGGAGGCTGGCGCTCTATCATCTTACACATATCTGATTGCACAGGCTTTGGAAATATGGATCCCAAAGACCTTTAGGCACTGTCAGTTAGCATGCTGATTAAGAAAATTGGCAACTGGCACTATGGGCTTGGCATTTAGAACCCACTGCTTTTTTTTTTTTTTTTTAAACTCATCTTCTGTCTTAGAATCCATACTAAAGATTGGTTCCAAGGCAGAAAACAGGTAAGGACTAGGCAATGGTTAAGATACTTTCTCAGGGTCACATGCCTACCATGTGACCAGATTTGAACCCAGGAGTTCCCATCTCTAGGCTTAGGTCTCTATCTACTGAGCCACCTAGATGCCCTTCCCTCTGCTTTTCTTTCCTTTCCTTTCCTTTCCTTCCTTCCTTCCTTCCTTCCTTCC
>NC_058133.1:432474906-432498642 GCF_016433145.1 Gracilinanus agilis | reverse complement strand
TTTCTTTCTTTCTTTCTTTCTTTCTTTCTTTCTTTCTTTCTTTCTTTCTTTCTTTCTTTCTTTCTTTCTTTCTTTCTTTCTTTCTTTCTTTCTCCCTTACCTTCCATTTTAGAGTCAATATTATGTATTTGTTTCAAGACAGAAGAATGGTAAGGGCTAGGCAACGGGGGGTTAAATTACCTGCCAGGGTCATACAACTAGGAAATATCTGAGGTCAGATTTGAACCTGGGACTTCCCTTTTCTAGGGCCGTTTTTTTTTATCCACTGAACCACTTCACTGCCACTCCCACTGCTTTTCCAGAAGCCTCACTATGCCTCTGTGTGTCTATATGAGTGAGTATGGAGATGTAGCCTTGTCTTGGAGAGCTATAACTGCATAGTACCAAATAGCAAGAATTTTTTGCCTTTGGTGTTAGGGGATTTGGGTTGGAATCCTGTTTCTGTTACTTGATACCTGTGTGATTTTGTTTGCTTGAATTTTGTTGAAAGTTAAATTTTTAAAATGTTTTAAAAATAAAGAATGAAATTATTCTAGTTATCATTCTAGGACCAAGAGGACCATTCACTTAACCATTCTTGGGCATTAGTTTTTCATCTTCCAGTTCCCAGTCTATGAATGAATACAAACACAGTGACTTTACCAGGAGAACACCTGAAGTAGAAGCAACAAAGTCCTAAACCTAACTTTAATACAAGACTGGCCCTACTTCCAGTCTACTCCCAACAGTCAGTATTTAGGAAGCCCTATGAATTCCTAACAACTCCCACCCACCCAGCATTCTTGCTAGGTTAGTTCAAGTAGCAAGGCATCTTGAAAGAGGGACAAATGGTGGCACCTACCTGATGAGTCCAATTGCCATGCCATAGTGTTATTGACTACTACCTCCTTTTTCAGACTCCAACAGAGGTGATCTAGAATCATAAGCCCAAGAAACTTGGGAATAGTAGTGCCCAGAGAAAGGGGTAAGGGGGAGAGAGGGAGACAGAGACAGAGACAGAGAGAGACAGAGTCAAAGACAGAGGAGGAAGAGAAGGACAGAGAGAGAGAGAGAGAGAGAGAGAGAGAGAGAGAGAGAGAGAGAGATAAAGGGTTGCTTGAATACTTTAAAAGTCTGATTTTATAAGTATAGATGTTCCTTCCACTACATAAATTTGCTGTGCCTTAAATATTCTTCATGAATTATTGTGGACATAAAAACAGCATAATTGGATAGCCATCATTTTGGTGATAAGACTCTCATCATTTAGCTAGATTGATCTTGGATGAAAGCTGTATATACAGTCCTGCTTAGGTAGGACCTGATACCATTTGTGTTTCAGTGATACAGCCTTTGGAAGATATTCTTCATGTTCTGATGAGGCATTAAAATAGGACTATGGAAGAGGACAGTGAGCATTTGCAAGAGTATAATCATATTGGGGAACTGCAGCCTTTTCAGAAGCCAAGAAAGAAAGGTTCACTTTTTTTAAACAAGAGTATTATTCTTCTCTTGAGTCTATATGGTTGAAGGTCATGGTTAATGCCACAATCATTGAAGAAATATAGTTGAGGATCAGGAAAAGGGTGTGCATGATCTTGCTGTGTCATGGTACAAATAGAGAATTACATAAGAAAAAGCAGTAAGGATGTCATTGGAGAGATGTTTGCCCAGAAAAAGTGAGAGACCAATCAGATAGTAAGAGTGAAGGATACACCAGGGACAACTGACAAGTTCTACTGGTATTCATGTAATGTGTTAAAGATCTAGGGAAGGTTCTTAATTTTGGTTCCACAGACTCCCAAGGCATCCTTAGATTTCTAAGGATCTGCCAACCTCTATAAAATTTTTTGATAGCTGCTTTTCAATGTAATTTCCTAGAAATTTATTAAGTACTTACTATCTGCCACTAATCAGAGCCATTAATTTTTTATTTAGTACACAATGTACTAAGTGCTGGCAATGCCTCTAATTAGAGAAGATAAAGGAGTTGAAAAAGAGAGCAGGGATGAAGAAAACAATGCATAGGCCAGGTTTAGAAGTTGAGAAGGTCAGGAGCAGAGCAGGGAGAAGAATGAAGGCATAAAATGGAGACTAGGAAACTTGCCAGTGGGAGTAAGAGGTTGGCCAAGCAGAAGGATATTTCAGAGTAAGGAGGCCAGAGGGATAGTAGGATGTTCCAGGGAGAGGAGGACTCGGGTACAGAAACAGGTTCCAGGATGAGACAACAGCTGACTCATGGAGTTATAGTTCGGAAAGTCAGGAGCAGAGTCAAAGGGAGAGCTTTAAAACTCCATTCTGAGAAAGAAAATATCCTCACTGTGAAAAGGGTCCATGACACACAAAAAATGTCTCCCTTTAGATCTAAAGGAATACCCTCCCACCCCAGCAAATTATGGGAGGTGATCAACTAGATGTGAAAAGAGAGGTGGGCTACAGTTTTCACTGTGGCAGGAAATATCCACATCAATGAGCTCCCAGTTCCATTGAAGCATCCAAGGAAGCCGCCATTTCTGCAGGTGCAGAGCATCATGGAACAACAGGTCTGGGAGGCACCTTGTGGGTGTATGTTGGCCTCCCTCCAATTCTTGCTCTCTTACTCTCTCTCCTCTTCTCCCACTCAGAGCTTCCCCTGGATACAATATTCCTGGTAAGTAAGTGGCTGCATTCCACTGCTGATTTAGCGGAATTTCAGCTGTGGTGGGGAGTTGTTTGTTAAGCTGTGTTCTGAATGAGAAAGCTTCTCTCTACAACAACCATTTCCAACAGTTGCTGAGACAGTGTGTCATGTAAACAAATTTACTTCTCTGCCTACCTTGAAAGGTCAGAGTGATGATGTTGGAACAACATTGGCAGTAGCCCAAGAGGGGTGGATGAGAAAGGATTTAAGCAGGGGAATAAGGTTCAAACTGGGATAATAAAGAGCTGAATCAGAGTCACTAATTTTGTACGATGATAAAAAAAAAAAAGGCTTGTTCGACATGGATGCTACTCATCAAGAAGGTACAGAGCCAAACCTTGGTTCATCTTGTTAGGGAGTGAGTGCTCTGTGCTCTTGTCTCTTCCCACCTTTGGATCCCATCACAACTTACCTGCCTGTGATCTGCAGGATCCTGTTTTTTTATAGGAGGAACAAACCAGGAAGGCTGTGGCTGGTGGACTCCTTGAGCTCTGGAGGTCTGAGCTGTAGTGGGTTAGATCAATCACATCTTTCTGTACTGCCTGAGACCCATATGATAAGCCCTTGGAAATGGGGGTGGGAGGCACTAGGTTGCCTAAGAAGGGGGTGAATCAGCCCAGGTTGGAAATAAAACAGATTAATGCTCTTATCCTGACAAGTAGTGGCAGAAGGGCTATGAATTTCCCCCTGAATTTCCAGTCTGGATGAGATAGGGGAACTGAATCTCTCTTCCCACTCTCAAAATGAACAAACAAATAAAAAGAAACAATATATTGTCTCACCCAAGAAACATATTTAAATTTTATTTAAGGGATTCAAAAAAATGATATATGACAGTGATTTCAAGAATTATTTCAGGTTAGTTGTGGACAGTGTTTTGGAGCAAATGGGACTTTCTGGCTCCCCTCATTCTTCACCAAATGGCTATCTAGAAAAAAGAAATGTTTTTTTCTGTGGAGGAATCAACATGGTAGAGTGAAAAAAGTGCTGGCTTTGGAGTTAGAGCACCTGGAGCCAAATCTTGCCTCTGAAAAAGGCAGCTAGGTGATTCAATGGATGGAGAGCCAGGCATAGAGATGAGATAGTCCTGGGTTCAAATTTGGCCTCAAACACTGCCTAGTTGTATGACCCTGGGTAAGTCACTTGCCTAATCCTTACCACTCTTCTGCCTTCAAATTAATACACTATATTGATTCCAAGACTGAAGGTAAGGATTTAAAATTTCTTAAACTGACATTTGTTATCTATGTACTTTATAATAATGATTTCCTAATGAATATAATAACCTTTTGAATACAGTGCCCACTTCAACAAGTATTTATTAAGTGGCAAGTATGTGCAAAGTACCATGCTAGGTGCTGGGAGCCCAAAGATTTAGGTTAAAGACCCTGCTCTCAAGGAGTTTATAATCCACTGGGGAGAGGTGGAGTTGAATGAATGAGAAACATGCACAAAGATTATAGTGAAAATTAGAAAATCATTAAGTGCATGAGGGAGATTATTATTTTCCAGGGAGAAAGGAAGGGATAACTTTTACTTGGAAGGATTAAGGTAGACATCATGGGGAAGGTATCACTTTAGGTGGGTTTTGAAGAAAGGACTTCAACCAACCAACATGTTGAAGGAAGTGTGTTTGACGCAGGTAGATTAACATATACAAGTAGGTAAAGATGGGAGAAAGTGAGAATTAGATCTATCTTTTGATTTTGTGGAATCATCTGTTTTTTTAAATTTTTATCTGGTATATAATTCCTTTCTATTTTGTCTGATTTTTTGAGGGTTAGAGATTGAAGAGATTTGCAAAAAAGATGATTTCTTTCACTCAAGCTTCAGAATAAGATCCAGAATTAATTTTTTTAAAGATATTTTATTTTCCCAGATACATGTAATAACAACTTTTCATATGTGTTGTCTGAAGTTATAAGATCCCAATTGTCTTCCCCTTCTCTCCCCCTCTTGGAGATGGTAGGTAAGTAGATCTGGGTTATACATGTATTATCATACAAAACATATTGTTCATTGTTGTAAAAGAATACTCATATAAAACCCCAACCCCCAAATAAAAACACAAAATGGAAAATAACATGTTTTGATCTGAATTCTGACTCCAAATGTTCTTTCTCTGGAGGTGGATACCATTCTTTGTCATAAGTCTTTCAGAATTGTACCAAGACCCAGAATTAATATTAAGGATGTACTTTTGAAAGAAGAAAGCTGAGGAGCAACTTAATATATTTTTTAAGTATTTAAAAGATTATTATAAGGGGCAGTTGGATGGCTTAGTGAGTAGAAGGCCAGGCCTAGAAACAGGAGGTCCTAGGTTGTGACCTCAGATACTTCCTAGTTTTGTGACCCTGGGCAACTCATTTAACCCCAATTGCCTGGCCCTTACCACTCTTCTGACTTGGAACCAATAATTAGTATTAATTCTTTTTTTAATTAAATTTTATCTTTATTTTTTCCAATTTTATTTTCCAATAATTTTATTGGAATATATAAATATAAAATTTATATTCCAATAACAAACTGATACATAAGTTTTCCAAAGTTACATGATTCTTAATTTCTCCCTCTTCTCTTTTCTCCCCCCCCTCCCAGAGTTCAACTGGGTTATATATATATATATATATATATATTATCCCTCAAAACATATAATTAGTATCAATTCTAAGACAACTGGCAAGGGTTGTTTTTTTTTAAACTTATATTAAGGAAGGCAAGGATCAGTAGTTCTCTGTTCCCCCAAAGCAGTGATTCCCAAAGTGGGTGCCACCGCCCCCTAGTGGGTGCTGCAGCAATCCAGTGAAGGGGTGATGGCCACAGGTGCATTTATCTTTCCTATTAATTGCTATTAAAATAAAAAAAAATTAATTTCCAGGGGGCTAAGTAATATTTTTTTCTGGAAAGGGGGCAGTAGGCCAAAAAAGTTTGGGAACCCCTGCCCCAGAGAATAGACCTGGAGGAAATGGATTTAAATGGCAACAAGAGATATCTGAGTTAGACCAAAAGAGAAACTTCCTGAGAAGATTCTTGCATTGTAGTTTTAGAAGGAAAAAAAGAGCAGCATATCTGCACCCCAAAGATAATTCAATATATACGACTCATTTCTCAGAAGAGGTTGTAAAAGCCTCCCAACATAAACAGGCTCAGAAAGGCTTTATATAAATTCATGGATGTCGGAGAGATCTCTCTGGAATCAATTTGAGTGCTTGGCAATTGCAGGTGCTTAATGACAATTTGCTGACTGATTGAAGAATCCACAGTGCATATGGTGGGCATTGAGACCATGCACCTTTCCCAGCATAAATAGGCATCTCTGTTGCCTAAAGATTAAATCAGTCCAAGTGTCTGCTGCTACCCTAGCCCATCCTCTGCAGCTATTAGCTCTTCCTTGAAAACCCTGAAGGCTGCTAGAATCTTGCCTCTGGAGCTACCCTATGGCTAATTTGTCTGGGTTGATTGCTCACCTGATTACAACCCCTGCCTGCTTCTTCTGGCTTTCATCTGCTCTTCTGCAGATAAATTGCTTCCTTTTACCTACTGGATCATGCTGGGCCTCTTAACCCTGATCTCACAGACTGGAATGGGACATTCTTGATTGACTTCCTCTGCCTCTTCTCTGCTAGTGCCTCTATCCAAGCAATTCTGGGGGGAAAAAAAAGGAAATTGAACCAAAGCTGGGGTCAGACCAGAAGCAAGGGCTGGCTGCCCAGAATGTCCAAATGACTGCCCTCCAGCAGACGCTGGCTGGTGACTGAGAATTCTATGCCCTCGGGCATGATTATCTCTCTGAATCAAAGGACAACTGGCACAGGGGCCATGTGGAAGACAGAATTGTTTCATGCTAGCAGCATAAAGTCTGCTGGAAAAACAACAAAACAACAAAAAACAAACCCTCTAAAACTGTCCAGCCAATTGACTGAGCTTCCTAATTTTCTGACTTCAACTCTTTCTCTACAAACATTCTGACCAGTAACCTTCACAGCTCCTTGACTGGTAAGGTCTTCTGCCTAATGAGCAATGCCCTTCTTAATAGAAATCTGCTGGAAACGATTTGGGCAAGAGTTGTAGCAGGTTAAAAAAAGTCTTAGAATCAATATTGTGTATTGGTTCCAAGGCAGAAGAGTGCTAAGGGCTAGGCAATGGGGGTTAAATGACTTGCCCAGGGTCATAGAACTAGAAGAGCTGTTGTAGATTTAAAAAAAAATCTTTTACAGATAATAAACATCAACCTTTGAATTTCCTGATGGTCAGAAGGAAGGAGACCAGTGTAAGAGCATTAGATTTCTTTCATAGAGTAGCCTAGGACCTCCCTGGGGATAATCCAACTTTCACTTAAAAGTTCTGATTTACTAATAAAATAGATTGGCTGATATATTTGAGACAAGTTAGCCTATAATTGCTTTGATTGTTCACCAGTGCACCAGAACTGAGATACAACTCATCTCCTACCCAGGCACCTATACTACTTTTATGAATGGAAGAACCATTCTTCCAGATACTCTTTTAGCCTTGACACTGTAGACCAGATAGCCCAATAAGAGGTTCTCCATTTGTGCCAAAGAAGCTCTGATTTGCAGCATAGTGAACTTTGAAAGATCTGAGGAACTTCTGGTAAAGAAGGCATTTTATGGGACACCTGGGCAGCTCAATGGATAGAGAGTCAAGCCTGGAGTTAGGAGGTCCTGGGTTCAAATTTAATGAACACTTTTTAGCTGTGTGACCCTGGGCAACTCACTTAATCCCTTTTGTCTATAAACAGATGCTTGATAGCCATTCTAAGACAGAAGATTGTTTGTTTGTTTTTTAGAAGAAGGCATGATATCCATGAGGCAGAGATGAGGAGGCAGTATATTCTAGGTATAGTGATAGGGAGAAGATAGTAAAAGCAAACAATTACACTTTGACAGAGCTGTGGATTAATTGGTTTAACCTTTTTAGGAAGAAACTTATTATTTTGCTCAAAAACATGACAAAAATGTCCTGGGAGGCCCAAGAGACTACCTCACAGCAAGCAGTAACAGGCAGAATTATAGCAGCCCAGTCAGGAACCAAGGTTTCTCATCTTCCCTATAAAACACCCTGGGGGACAGAAGGTTGAAGACTTCTTGTCTCCAAGAGCAACCTGGAATTGGAGATGGTCCTGATCTCCTCAAATGGGATTATTTCATTTTTTGAATCTGTACATATAGTAGGAAGCTAAAAATAAAACAAACTTGTTTTTCTATAATGCCCCCCGTATTCAGTGCTTTAAGATTTACAGAGTGGGGGACAGCTGGGTAGCTCAGTGGATTGAGAGCCAGGTCTAGAGATGGGCAGTCCTAGGTTCAAATCTGACCTCAGACACTTCCCAGCTGTGTGACCCTGGGCAAGTCATTTAACCCCCATTGCCTAGCCCTTACCACTCTTCTGCCTTGGAACCAATACACAGGATTGACTCCAAGAGGGAAGAGAAGGATTTAAAAAAATAAGTAAAAAAAAAGAAAAGATTTACTGAGTGCTTTAAATATGTTATCTTGTGTGATCCTCTTGGGAAGCCAATGAGGTAGGTCCTATTCTTATCCCTGAAAGAGAAGTTAAGTAACTTGTCCAAGGTCAAGCAGAGAGGAGACATCTGAGGAAAGATTCTGGTTTGTCCTGACAAGTCCAGTGTTTCTTTGCTTTGCTGCCAGCTTTCCCAGTGTCTCCCTCCTTCTCTGAGAGAGCCAACTCTTACAACAAAGACTAATTCTAGTTCCTTCCCTCTATTGATCTTTTAATTCATCTTCTATATGTCTTGATTGTATATTGTTGGTTTTGCATGTTGGTTCTCCCCATTATCCTGCTGAATTCCTTGAGAGCAGGGGCTGTCTTTTAGTTTTCTTTGAATCCCCAGTGCTTAGTGCATAGAAGGTGCTTAATAAATATTTATTGACCAAGAGAATAAAAAAAGAAAGCGAAAAACACTTTTTTCCAATATGCTTTTGCTCACTTTAATGACTCTCAACTAGGAAGGAGGCAGAGTGGCACACCTTGCAGATGTCTCAGTCAACCATCTCTCTGGCTGCCTAATAGTGGGGCTTTCTTTTCTAGTCTCTCCTCATTCTTTCCTCCTTTGTCTCTCCATCTCTTTTCCCTAAGTCTAGGAAGAAGGGAAGTACTCGGCAGGAACATACAGGCTCTGTACCTACACTCCATTTTAAGATTCTCTGCCTTTAAAAAAAGGAAATGAGATATATTGTTAGTAAAAGTAAAATAAAATCAATGTTGGCTTGGTGATGCTTATAACACCAATGTAGGAGAAAGGAGGATTCTAGCATTTTCACTCTAAGGAGGTTCTCCTTCCTCAATGCATTTGAAATGATACACAACTAAATTCGCTTGCCTGATATAAATCACACATGTTTATGTGAAATGACAATCAGGATAAAAAAATAAAAAAAGATAACCAGAGGACAGGCAAAGCGAATGGTGGAGCAGTTTTTCAGAAAATCCGATCAATGTAAAATTATTCATCAGAATATTTCAGCTGCCAATATCCCAAATCCTCTTTCACATTAATAGCAGTTTTTTGTTTATTTGTCAGCATTGGTTATCTAGCTATTTTCCTCAACTATCTATTTTATTTTGTCTTTCGGTTCTCTCTTGTGTTAGGACATATTAAAGAGCATGCTGCTTTTCCCCCCTGATTGATCCAGACCAGTTTTAGTTCTTTTCCTTTTTCTTTGGAGTTTGTTTATGCTCACCAATTTTGGTTTTATTGCAATCATGAATGAAGTCTTTACACATGCCCAGAAACTAAGTAGCTAGTTCAAATAAGGAAACCATAAAATATGACATAAAAATAGCCACATATTCTAAGAAAGAACTTGATTTTTTCCCCTCCTCCTGGTTCAAGGAATTTTAACCCACCACCATGTCCCATAGTTAAGGTGGATTTTCCATGCTGTCTAGATCCCTTAATCACTTGGTTGGAGGCAGGATAGCTTTATCACCCACCTTCCCAAATCAGTGTAGGAGTCACTAAGAAGCAATATTCTGGCCCATCTCTGGACTTACAAAATGAGGTAGAGGAGAGAGAGAGGAGGGTGAGTATTTGAGCCAATGGATTTTCTAGAATAGAAGTTTCGTATTTGAGAAATATTACCCTGCTTTGGTTGTCTGTGTATGGTCTTCCTCACCCTGCTACCTCCTGTTTCCTGACCCACATCCTAGGCACCTAGACTCCCTTGGCCATGTCTCCTACTTCTCTCTTCTTTGAACTTGGTCTCTAGGGGACTCAAAGGACATGAGGACAACTCAAATGCCATCTTTTGCAGGAAGCTTTTCTCAAGTCCCTTAGCTGCTAGCACATTTCCTTCTATGATAGCCTTTTTAATTTGTTGATCTTTTGTATGTACCCACTTACATTTTTCCTGTCCTATTAGAATGTAACCTCCTTGAGGGCAGGCCAGTTTTTACCCTTTTTAGAATCACTACCATTTATCAAATAGTAAGTGTTTAATATATGTTGATTGATTCTTTTTTTGAAGAATCTGCCTAAGTTGCTAAGAAAGGTTTAGATGTAATTTCTCCTAATGTCTTGTAGAAAAATCTGTGCTACTAAATTACACAAATCAATAAAAAATTTAAAAAATGATTTGTAGGGAAGGAAATGATGTAACAGGACCTTCTCCAGTTAAGCCTTTGTGGTGGATATTTTAAAACTCACTTTAGGGGGCAAATGGATAGCTCAGTGGATTGAAAGCCAGGCCTAGAGACGGGAGGTCCTGGGTTCAAATTTGGCTTCAGATACTTCCCAGCTGTGTGACCCTAGGCAAGTCACTTAACACCCATTACCTAGCCCTTACCGTTCTTCTGCCTTGGAACCAATACACAGTATTGATTCTAAGACGAAAGGTAAGGGTTTATTTAAAAAAAAAAAAAAAACAACCAAAACTCACTTTACCCCAGATCTTATCTGGCAGAGTGATGGCACAGGGTAAGAAATATACATTTTGCCTCTGTCAAATCAGTTCTTCTGTTTACCTTTCCCTTTCCCTTCCTTCTTCTTTCCTTATCTCTCCATTCCTTTCCTCATCCCCTTTCCATTCCCTCACTATCCCTTCTCCTTCTCTTCCCATCCCCTGCTTCTTTCTCCTGGTTCTCCTTGTACTTAGCATAACCAGATCCCTTCCACAAAGCAAATATGTGTCAGAGTTTTCAGGAAGAAGGAAGAATTTTCATCAGTAATTGGTGGAAATGGCACAAACGTTCTTCCTCAAATTATCCCTGAAAATGCAAATATATGAAATTAGCAAACTCTGAGATGAACAAATTATCACTTTGGGGATTCGGTGACTTTATATCTTTGTCAGAATTAGTAAGAGTAGATCAGAATTGAGTGAATATATCAATGCTAGTCTTCCATTAACATAGGGTCCCATCTAGCATAGAACATTTCAAGAATAACTGTGGTCTTCTGAAATATCTATCTATCTACTATCTATCTATCTCTCTACCTATTTATGTCTCTCCGTCTTTCTATCTTTGTGTCTGTTTGTCTGTGTCTCTGCATCTATGCATATCTATCTATCTATCTATCTATCTATCTATCTATCTATCTATCTACTACCTAGCTACCTATCTATGTCTGTCTGTC
Organism: Gracilinanus agilis; assembly: GCF_016433145.1. NCBI lineage: Eukaryota > Metazoa > Chordata > Mammalia > Didelphimorphia > Didelphidae > Gracilinanus > Gracilinanus agilis. The sequence goes on along the minus strand of NC_058133.1, from coordinate 432,487,363 downwards.
TTTCTATCTTTGTGACTGTCTGTGTCTCTGCGTCTCTGTGTCTCTGCATATCTGTCTGTCTATCTATCTATCTATCTATCTATCTATCTATCTATCTATCTATCTATCTACCTACCTACCTATCTTCCTACTTCAAAGTCTCTAAATAGAAGGGCTGAATTTTTTAAAAATATGACTAAAGAACCTAATCACAAGCTACTTCCCTGGCTTTGGATCTTTATTCTCTGTCTGTCTCTTAGTTGAAAAGATATTGAGTATTTTGTTCTTAAGTCTTTACACTTAACAAGTGTGTTATATAGCCTGATATATCCCCTTCAAAACCCAGCATGAGCAATTCATTTTTTAGTCTTGATCATGTCTATGAATGAATATATCAAAGACCAGAGCCAATGAATAGTGCCAATCAATATTCCTCAGACATGATGGGTGAATTTAACTTTGAGTTGTCAGTCTAGAAATGGTCTAAGAGCTAATGCTTAGGTGTTTTGGGTGGCAAATGCTGAGTGTAACTTCCTGGTATTGTTGAGGAGAAATAGTTGTTGATCATTTGTTTTATTGTAGTCTTCTGGGCCAGGAATCTGGGGAATTGTTCTTAAATTAAGGAAGGGTCTTTGGGATCCTTCTGGAAAAAAAAAGTTTTTTTTCCAATTTCCCATCTGTTGCTCTTTTCCTTAGGAAAAACATAACATGACCAACTTCTTCTCAAAGGGGGTGAATCATTGATGAAATATCAGATTGTCCCTTCATTGTTCTTTATGACTAAGCCTGTAACTATGTCACCATGTTTTTGTTTTTGCAAACATTTAAGGTGATATCTGCAAAGAACACTGAGATATTCAGATGAAAGGTACTCCAGAAGAACTCATTTTATTGTAGTTATTCTGCCTTTAATTGAATATTCTGACTAGATATTCTTCAATTAACATTTTGAAATAGGTGAGACATCTGGAATAAAAGGTTGATGTTATTGTCAGTAATTGGTAATCCTTGGGTTATTTTGCTATGTTCTATTTCCTCCTAATCACATTTAGAGACTGCCAGCTTTTCCAAGACTTTACAAATGAAATCTCCCTCCCTCCATTCCCCCCAAAAAGAATATAATCCAAATCTAAATCTTTCTTATCCTTCTTAGACTCTGCTCCAGTTAGTTGCCCTTGCTATTTAAATCAGAAGTGCAGATACAGGAGTAAATGAATTATAATGATGATGATGAAAGGATGTTATACTTTAACAATCATATTTTCATGTCCTCTTTCAGAAATGACCTTTATTTCCACTTTGTCAGAACTCTGTGAGTAATGGAAAAAGTTGAAGAGGGGGTAGAGTAAGGAAGAGCATGTTGACTCCAGTCTTTTCCCCACCTCTTTCTTTCCATTTGATCCAAACAGAGCAGAAGCACTAGCATTTAAATGTTCTATGAGCAGATCAACAAGCATCAAGTGAATTTAGTATATATATATATATATATATAGTGATACTGTGATTCTGAGTTGTGTAGACAATCAGGATGCAAGAATGAATATGCATTAATCTATTTATTATCTATTTCTCTTTGAAATTAAAAAAAACACCTCTTACCTTCTGTTTTAGAATCAATACTGTGCATTGGCTCCAAGGCAGAAGAGTGATGAAGGCTAGGCAATGCGGGTTAAGTGCCTTTCCCAAAGATAATACAAAGCTAGGGAGTGTCAGAGGTCAGATTTGAACCCAGGACCTCCCCTCTCTAGACCTGGTTCTCTATCCACTGAGCCATCTAGGTGTCTGCTGTCTTTGGAATTTTGCTTATTAGTTCCTTTTTTCCTGTTTCTATTTGGTTATTTCATTCTTCCCCTTTCCCCTCTTTCAGTCAAAAAGATTCCCCAGTTCTCTCCTTTCCTTCAACTAGCCCTGTTCATTGTTTTTTTTTTTAATTTCAGTTTTTTTGCTCATTTCTAGAGATTTCTCTCATTCTTTTCATTACCTATATTTTCTGCCTACTCTAGACTCTCATTCTCTGGTTTATGAGGTCCATAATTATCTATTCCCTTTCTATTTTCTGTATTTCTTATGGAATCATTTCACTTTGCACCTTCTGCTCTGCTGGTTTTAACTACATGGAACAAGATGTCCTTGTACCAGGTACCACCTGCCATGCCATTCTACCTCCTCCTCATCCCTGCTTTCTTGCCTCCTTTTGATTTTTGTTGTCTCATCTTTTAGATTTTAAGCTCCTTGGGTACAAGGACTGTATTTCTATTTACTAATTGTATCCCAGGGTTTAGCATACTGACTGTCACATAGTAGGTGTTTAATAAATATTACTGCTTTAATTGGATTAGAATGCAATCAAAATTTCTGAGAGATTCATTTTGGGGTCTCTATTTTAGACAGCTTCTATGGTGGTCTTGTAGAGCTTTTCTCACAGATTTCCCTCTTTCCACTGTCCCTCACTCCAAGAACAATTCCAGTTTTTGCAGGTGACAGAGAGGTTTTTAAGCATTATGGTGGGACCTCTCCTCCACCATGCCCCAGCATAAGCAGCACATCATTGACCTGTATCTTCCCCTTGGTTACCTTCTTTTCCCATTTGCCTCAAAATCTCCTCCCTGGGTCCATGCCCTAAGATTCCCCCAGGTGTCAGTTACCCCAGGAGTTTCAATTCTCCTCCTGAGGTAGGAAGAACCATTCTTTTAAGTACCAAGTCCCCTGGACAACACCCAACACAAGTTCTCCATCTCCTTAATAAAACATACCTTCACCCATAGGAACATTCATCAGCAGAACCTCCTCTTACATCAAAGGAAGGTCTTCATCTCTCCCTCTCCTTTTCAATTTTTCAACTTTCCTCTTCACCCACTTCCCTATTGGCCCTTCTCTTCCTAAGAAACTCTACAGGTCATGTTTCCTTCATTCCTAGCCCTCAATTTAACCTGAGGACATTCCATAATCCCCTTTATCACCTTGCTCTACTCCCTCTCATGCACTCCCACATTTTGTAATGTGATCCCTCCAAAAATCATTGACTCACCTATAGGAAAAGTGTTGCAAGGTTCTTTCCACAATACCCTAAATTCAAGTCTCAACTATTACTTCCACCTGACCCCCTTAAGAAAGAACTTTCTTGCTTTCTCTGCCTTCATTCTATTGCTGTTCTATAGATATTGATAGTTGATAGAGTGCTGGACTTGGAACTAGAAAAAATAAGTTTACACAATCCAGCATGATACTTATTAGGTATGTGACCGGAGGCAAGTTACTTAACTTTTTTCAGTCTCAGACTCCTCATCTGTAAAATGGGGGCAATAATAGTACCTTTCTATCTCCCAGAGTTGTAAGTATTAAATGATATAATAATTATAAAGTGCTTAGAAAACAAAATGGTATGTATATGCTATTATTGTTATTATTATGATTACTGTAGTCTGGTCAGGATAGAGGCTTTCTTTTTAGAGCCGGCAACTGATAATACAGTTTTCAAATAAAAATATTTTTTCCTAGAGAATTGAGCTCTGATGGAATCATTTAGACAACATTTTATGATATGAGAACAAACAAGTCTATAATTTCCCTAATCACCAATTTCTCAAATTTTCAAAATACTTTTTTTTGGACAGATGGTTCATTAAAATACGATAGAAAAACATTAATAGTGCTTCATCTACATATGAAACATATAGGGAATAATAAGAAACCATTTGTTTAGGTTTTTAAAAAAGTACCATACTGAATTATATTCTAAAGCAGATAGGAAGATGCAGATCCTTTTTCTTTATTAAAAGAAAAGAGATTTCATAAATCATTTTTGGCTCCCAAGTCTAGATCAACTATTATTTTTTTAGAATGAATTTGTATAAGAAGACTTTTAAAGAGTTTGTTATTAATCTTTCTTATTAATATAAAGCCATTGTTCTAAAGGTTGCTTTCTACAGTCAGTAGACATTCCAGTTCAATAATTATGTAAGTGCCTGAGTGAATTGTAATGACCTCCATTATGGAAAAATACAACTATATTTTGTGTTTGTGTTAGGAAATTAAATACTTATATAGATCAGAGTTAACAAATTCTCAAGTCATAGTGGAGTCTTTCACAGAATATAATCACCTGTTAAAAAACAGATTCTTCACAGAAATATTGCTAGTGAAAATACTTTCTTTAGTAGTCTGTAAAAAAAGTGATTCTGCTGGCCTTTGCCTTTGAGCCACTTACTCTTTGGATTTTGTCTTTGTATCCTGATGACCTGGCACAAGGTAGGTGCCTAATAAATGCTTGTTGATTAATTGATACAGAGGGGTTAATGACCAAAAGAAAGAGCCTAAATGGGTCAAAATCATTATAACAGCTTTTTGTTAATTGAGGAAAAGTTGGAAACAAATGGTATGCCAAGTACTTGGAAAATGACTGAAACAAATTGAATTGTGTTATATGAAAAGTGAAATAGTCTTATACTTAAGGGAACCTTAATAGGAAGATTTTAGTGATCTATGGGGAAACCTGCATAAGAAGTTATAGAATAAGAAAGAATAACCACAGGAAAAACATATACAATGAGTGAAATAAGGTCAATGAAGACAACATGGAAAGACAATAAGGTTCAGATAAAATATAAAGGCACATGATGGTGCCAGCTGATTGTTGTTAAAATACATTTCCTTTCTTTCTTTTTAGGAATGAAAAACTGGGAGAGTAGAAGGTTATCTACTCTGTGTCACTCACCATATTAGATGGTTTGCTTTCCTGGTTCTTTAATGGAAGGTTCTAGAATTTTGTGTGTGTGTGTGTGTGTGTGTGTGTGTGTGTGTGTGTGTGTGTGTGAGCATTTACANGTGTGTGTGTGTGTGTGTGTGTGTGTGTGTGTGTGTGTGTGTGTGTGCAAGCATTTACATCAAAATAAATGTAAAATATAAATATGAAAAATGCAGTTCACCAACTCAAGAGGAATAGAAGCAGTTCAAAACAACAACAAAAAGAGGAAATTCTTAAGGGTTTGGAAATTTTCACAATTTAGAAATAACAGAAGTTCTACTTGTGAGATTTAGTTTTGATTTACAAAATAAAAGGAGTCTGAACCATGGGAGTTCACAAATTTCACTTAAATTAGGTTTATTATTATTATTTTTGCCATTGTATTTATTTTTTAAGGTCTTTATTTTATTAATTAATTTGGAACATTTTCCCATGGTTATAGGATTCATGTTCTATCCCTCCCCTCCTTCCACCCCCTCCCATAGCCAATGCACAATTCCACTGGATTTTACATGTGTTATTGATCAAGACCTATTCCCATATTATTGATATTTGCACTACGGTGCTTGTTTAGAGTCAGTATTACCAATCATATCCCCATCAATCCATGTGATCAGGCAATTGTTTTTCTTCTGTGTTTCTGCTCCCACAGTTCTTCCTCTGAATGTGAATGGCGTTCATTCTCATAAGTCCCCCAGAGTTGTCCTGGATCATTGCATTGCTGCTAGTAGAGAAGTCCATTATATTTTATTTTACCACAGGGTATCCTTCTCTGTGTACAATGTTCTCCTGGCTCTGCTCCTTTCACTCTGCATCAATTCCTGGAGGTCATTCCAGTTCACATGGAATTCCTCCAATTCATTATTCCTTTTAGCACAATAGTACTCTATCACCAATGGGTACCACAATTTATTCAGCCATTCCCCAATTGAAGGGCATACCCTCATTTTCTAGTTTTTTGCCACTACAAAGAGCATGGCCATATATTATTATTAAGTTTTATTGAGGGAAGTGGCAGAAGAAGACATACAGTATCCAATGGCACAACTCTATGAACAAATACTCCTGAGGACCCACTAAATTCTTTTCCCCCTAATGACTGAATAACTCTGGATAAATCACTTGATCTATTGTTTTTCATTTCTGCATCTCTAAAAGTGTGATTAATGGTGCCCATTAATCTTCCTAGCAAGAAGTGAGAATAAAATGAAGTAGTTAATGTTCATAATCTTTCTTGGAGAGGAAAAATGTTATTTTTGAAATACATTATTAGATGAAAGGAATAATGAATGTGATAAAAATTATAAGGAAAGACATAATGTACTTTGAGTGAATATATATTTTGTGGCACAGAAATGAAAAACAAGAAAAGCCAAAGACTTATAAATTATACAGAACCTAAAACCTGTATGTTATAAAAACTTTCCTGAAGAGAAAAGAAAATAGTCTTCCATTCAATTTCAGCCAGATTAACATAAACGTCATGGTTCAATTAGAAATAATTACTATATGTAAAATGTTATTCTAGCTGCTAATATATAAAGTTGAAAAATGACATAGTCCTTTTCTTCAGGCAGCTTATAGTCTAATAGGTTTGAGGAATGGGATAAAATATATATGTAAATACTTCAAGGATTTTGTCCCCTTTGGCCAGTCTTACCACTACAGTTGTTGGTTGATTGATTGCATGACTTTAAAGATGATGGGATTCAGGTCTGGAAAAGATCCTATAGATCATCTCATCTAAATCCTTCACTGTACATATGTGGAGACTGAGGACAAGAGAGACTAAATGACTCTTCCAAAGGCTCAAAGAAAGTAGGATTTATATTCAAACCTTAACTCCAAATCCAGTTCTCTTTTCATTATGTTTGATGTCATTAACAAACAAAAGGAAAAGTTTTGGGGAAAATGATAAGTTTTGGAATTGTTGAACTGAATTATTAATGGGACATTTACTTAGTTCGATATATAGGGTTGGAATTCAGAGGTGATAACATAGTTGGACATGGAGGCTCTTGCCTAGAAGTAATGATAGAAAACTTTGGAGTTCATAGCTAAGTTATGCAGTCTATTGTGCCTGAAGTCAGAAGGACCTAATTTCAGATTTGCCCTGAGATGTTCATTAGCTGTGTGACTCTGAGCAAGTCACTTAACTTTACCTCCATTTCTTCAACAATAAAATGGGAATAATAACAGCACCTTATCTTTCAAGGTTGTCATGAACATCAAATGAGATAATATTTGTAAAGCACTTAGTAGATCCCTAATAAAGGCTTGCTATTGATAACAATAATAATAACATATTGTACCCCAAAGAGATCATAGAGAAAAAACATGTACAAAATTATTTATAGCTGCGCTCTTTGTGGTAGCAAAAAACTGGAAAACGAGGGTATGCCTGTCAATTGGGGAATGGCTGAACAAATTGTGGTATCTGTTGGTGATGGAATACTATTGTGCTCAAAGGAATAATAAACTGGAGGAATTCCATGTGAACTGGAAAGTCCTCCAGGAATTGATGCAAAGCGAAAGGAGCAGAGCCAGAAAAACATTGTACACAGAGATTGATACACTGTGGTAAAATCGAATGTAATGAATGTCTGTACTAGCAGCAATGCAATGACCCAGGACAATTCTGAGGGATTTATGGAAAAGGACGCTACCCACATTCAGAGGAAGAACTACTGGAGTGGAAACAGAAGAAAAACAACTGCTTGAATACATGGGTTGATGTGGACATGATTGGGAGAGTAAACTCTAAACGACTGTCTGAGTACAACTATCAATAATATGGAAATAAGTCTTGATTGATGACACATGAAGAAACAAGTGGAAATGCGAATTGGCTATGGGGGGGATTAGGGGGTTTGGGAAGGTTGGGGGGAGGTGAGAGAATAAGAACATAAGCTTGCCAAAGGAGAATATACAGAGGGAAGAGGGCTTAGGGAATTTGGGACTATCTATACTTAAAATGGGGCAGCTAGGAGGTATTGTAAATAGAGTTCCAGGCTTGGAGTTAGGAAGACTCCTCTTCTTGAATTCAAATCTGGTCTCAGACCCTTACTAGCTTATGTGATCCTGGCCAAGTCACTTAATCCTGTTTGTAGCAGTTTCCTCATTAACTGGAGAAGGAAATGGCAAACCATTCCAGGATTTTTGCCAAAGAAAACCCCCAAAGGGGTCACAAAGAATTTAATATGACTGAAAAATAACTAAATAACAACATTCTTAGAACATGTGAGAAAGAAATAAGTCTCTTTTGGTATCTATGAAATGGATAGTCCTACTATACATTGTTCTGTTTGGATCACATTAGAAGTGTTGTGTTCAGTTCTAGGCATCACATTTTTAAGTGATATTGATAATTCAAAGTAACACAATGAGAATTTGATTAAGCAGCTATGATGTTTCAGGCATTCTAGTAGCTGCTATGGATGCAGAAGGGAGTAATCCCTGCTCTCAAAGTACTTACATTCTCTCAGGAGATATAACATGTACAAATTATATATATGTATATATATACATATATATATATGTGTGTGTGTACAACATTCTCTTGGTTCTGCTCACTTCACTTTGCATCACTTCATACATATATATACATATATCATACATATATATGTATGATATACATATATATGTGTGTGTAACTTGAGGAGGGAGAGCATATTATTTTTAAATTAAAAATAATTTTTTCCAGATTACATTTTGATATAATTTTAATAATCATTCTCTGACTTTTGCCATCTATATTCTTTCCCTTCTCCCATCCCTCCACCCTCCCCATATAGGTTGTATCGTTGCTAACATGCAATACATATTTCTATGTTTGTCATATTGTGAAAGAGGTTACCTATCACTTTTACGAGAAGAAAATTCATGGAGGTAATAAAGTGAAGAATAGTATACTTCAATCTGCACTCAGAGTCAGTCTGTTCCTTCTATAGCAGTGGATAGCCCTTTTCATCATGAAATCTTTGGAGCTGTCCTGGAACCTTGCATTGCTGACAGCAGTTGTCATTCACAGTTAATTATCCTGTGTACAACATTCTCTTGGTTCTGCTCACTTCACTTTGCATCACTTCATATAAGTCTTTCCAGGGTTTTTCATGATCATTTTGTTTTTCACATCTTTTGACACAGTGATATTCCATTACAATCATAAGCCAGTACATGTTCAGCCATTAACTAGTCATGTCTATACAGAGCAGGGAGCAAATGATCTGAGTCTTGATGGAAAATAAAGATTTAGAAAAGTTGAGGTAAGAAGGGAGGAATAAACAGAAGCTCATCCATTGGGAGGGCATGGTCAGATCTTTGTTTTGGAAAAAATCACCTTGTCAAGTTGAGAGGAAGACACTTGAGGCATGGATACCATTTAGAAAGTTATCACAATAATCCAGGCAAGATGTGATGAGGGCTTTAACTAGAGTTGTGGATATGTATGTAAACAGAATGGGAGTATACAAGAGCTGTTGTGAAGATAGAAATGACAAGATTTGGCAGAGTTGAATATCTGGAGAGAGTGCAAATGAGGAAGAAGAATATATTGAAGAGGCAGGCTTAGGTGACTGGGATGATGGTAGTATCCTGGAAAGCAACAGCAAAATTTTGAAGAAAGGAGAGTTTTTAGGGAAAAGATAAGTTATGTTTTAGATATGTTGAATTTGAGATGCCTACAAGACAGTCCTAGATGTCCAAGAGGCAGCTGATGATGTGTGATTGTAGTTCATAAGAAAGACTGGGACTGGCTGTATAGATCTGGGGATCTGCAGAAAAATGGTCATTGAACTTATGGGAGCTGATAAGATCACCAAGTGAGAAAGTATAGAGTGAAAAGGGAAGAGATCCTAGGTGTAATGGGAAATTGTAGGATAAATATAAGGCTTAAGATAATAGATGACAGCTTGAAGAAATATTGGACTTCATGGACATTCTATAATGGAATCAAGCCAGGGTTTTGAAAGAGAGAGTGTGGTTTGGCCAAGCTGAAGGAAGGAGTTTTTGGCTGTCTGGTCCAGCTTTGCCAAGTATCCAAGATGCTGATAGAGTGGGATTTGGATTTCACTGAGAAGAAGATACTTCAAGCAACTATCGTGGCTTAGGTAAAGGGAAGGTCTTTGTTATCTGCTGGTGGACAGCAGATTTATCTACCTTACTCCCTAGAGTGTTTATGGGTTATCTGGCTGTTTTTGGAACTTGTTCCTGGTTCCCGTGACATCTGTGATCATCTTGGAGCACCATGAATCAGTGTAATGAGAAGCCCACCTCTCCAGCCCTCTTTTATTCTGGTTAGAAGTTTAGCTTAATTTAGACCTTAGTTTAATTAAATCATTTGGGTTATTCCATAGTGTAGCAAACCCTTCTTTTCCACTTCTCTTATTTAATATCAATAAACACAATTTGTTTGTACTTCCTGTCTCCTCTAAGCCATTAAGAACCCACATCTTGAAGTTACCCTTAACACTGGCTTTCCCTGGTTCATAGATAGTCAGTTAGCTGACCAAATGTCATTCCCAAACCTCACATCCCCATTTGGTTTCCCTGTGTTCACCTATCAGTCCTTCCCTTGTGAGGTGTGGGAGTATCCCCAGTTTGTCTGGCACCTAGTTATTCCCTTTTCCCCTGTATTTTCTTTTTCATAGGACAGAGCCCAGGGCAGGGATCATAGGGTGGTAGGGCTAACACATAGTTAGAAGATATGACATGAATGAAGCAGATGCAGCCAGAAGAGAACGTCAAACTTCCCCTACCTTCCTCCCTCCCCGCCCAAAAAAACCCCAACCCAGAAAGGTGAGAATATCCAGAGAGAGGAGCGTTAAATGCTGCCTAAAAGTCAAGATAGATAAAGACTGAGAAAAGGGCATTCATTCCATTTGACAATTAAGAGTTCAGTGTCATTCATTTTTATTCCTTGTCACAATGGATGAAACATTTATTTAGGTTGTGGGGGCAAGGGCAGGGGGAGGAGTATAATGTGTAAACAAAAGTTATCAATAGTTTTTTTAAGAGATCATTGCTACCTTGGGGAAATGTAGTTTCTTTAAAGTTGTGGGGACTGAAGACAAAACTGGAAGGAGTTGAGTGAGTGGACAGTGAAGAAGTCTAGTAAACACTATATTTTCTAGAAGTTCAGCAAATAAAAGGAGATAATAAATATAATGATAGGTTGAAGTTTTAAAGCTGGCTCAAGGGAAGGGTTTATTGGGTTGTTTCTTTTTGGTGTAGAGGAAACCTGAAAATTTTATTAGCATAGAGAAGGATACAAAATAGAGGGAGAGAATAAAGATGAGAAAATGAATGACAAATGGAGCAAGATCCTAGAATGGGATGGATCAAGGACCCAGGGTAAAGTCATTGGCTTTGGCAAGAATGGCCAGCTCCTTTTCTGAGACTAGATAAAAAGAGGAAAGGATGGATAAAGACAGAATGTTTGATGAGAAAAAGGGAAATGAAGGAACTCAAAAGGAATGGTTTCTATCTTCTAATTTCCCCCGAGAGACCAACTGTAAACATTAAGGATAGGATGTCCAGAGTGCACTCTATCAATTAGATGCTACAAAGAATCAGCTAGAGAGGGTGGATCCTGATATTAAAAGAATGAGAGCAGTAACATGGCTAATGAATTAGTCTCGTATCACACCCCAGAGTAAGGCAGCTTTATACTGAACTACATCTTAGAGTAATTCATTTTTAATATTCTTAGCTAATAGAATTAAAAGTTGGTGTCAGGGTAAAGTTGAACCTCAGTGATTGAGGAAAATGACAGTTCTTGGTTCCAAACCATTTTAATAGTTGGTCACCAGCAGCATCTTAGTCAGATTGTTGCTAAAACTGAAAGCGTTCTTTGTATTCTCTTACCATTGACTGGATCTACCTTTTGAAACTAGTATCATGTAAAGCTTCCTTTTTTAGAACCAAAATTCCTATTCTTTGAGGGGTAGCCAGGTAGTTTAGTGGATTGAGAGCCAGAAGGTATTGAGTTCAATCTGACCTCAGATACTTCCTAGATATGTAACTGTGGACAAGTCACTTAGCTCCTGTTGCCTTACCTTGAAACACAGTATTGATTCTAAGATGGAAAGTAAGGGTTTAAAAAAAAGAATTCCTGCCCTTTGTGAGCTACATGATGTCATTAATGTATTCTCATGAATCTATATTTATTTAAAATAAAAATATTGAAAATTTGGCTATTAAAAATAAAGCCAAATATCATCACAATTTGTTTGTTTGAACCAGTTTTTTCTCTGGACTGATGTTCTTTACAAACTGGCCTTTTTCTAGTGTTTTGAATACTTCATTCTGACAGATGATTTCAGCAATCTTGCAGATAGCATTTCAGGCAGCCTGGAAGACTTGACTTTTTCGGTAAAAACAGGCACTTCCTAATTGGTACCAAGGGAAAAACATTTCATATACTTACAAGCAGCCACTGAGCTCTCACAAGAACAAATGACAGTACTCCTTAAATCTTTTTAAAAGTAAATTTGTGGCAAATCAAAGACAAGGAAAGAAAAGTCTATCTGCTCAACATAGACCAGTGTAGCATTCATTTATAGGGATGGTATGGGGAGATGCTGAATAGTAAGATACACTTGAACATATTTTTCAAAATGTTTTGTTTTAGAGATTTTTTTCCTCAATGCTTCAGTTATCCTTAATTCCTAATTTCCTCCCTCCCTCCCTCCCGCCTTTCTTTCTTTTTCTTTCTTTCTTTCTTTCTTTCTTTCT
>NC_058133.1:432458731-432474666 GCF_016433145.1 Gracilinanus agilis | reverse complement strand
CTTTCTTTCTTCCTTTCTCTTTCTTCTTCCTTCCTTCCTTCCCTCCTTCCTTTCTTCCTTCCTTCCCTCCCTCCTCCCTTCCCTACTTCCTTCCTTCCTTCCTTCCTTCCTTCCTTCCTTCCTTCCTTCCTTCCTTCCTTCCTTCCTTTCTTCTTTCTCTCTTTCTTTCTTTTCCCAACTCAGTTGATAGCTAAGTAGTCCATATAATCTTCTGTGGAGGTGACCCAGGTTTCTTGATAGCTATGCCAGTGGAACACAAAGTTAAAAGGCTATTTGTATGGGGTCAGTAGTAGATGATATAGCTATTGTCTGAAGAAGAAAATAGCTAGCCAAGTACAGGAAGGTCATCATGAGATATGATACCAGGTTATACATTAGTCACTTATTTACTTATAGGTTTGTTTTTTTAAACCCTTCTGTCTTAGAATCAAGGCAGAAGAATAGTAGGACTAGGCAATTGGGGTTGAGTGACTTGCCCAGGGTCACATGGGAGGAAGTGTCTGAAGTAAAATTTAAACTCAGGGCCTACTAACTCCAGGTCAGGGCTCTATTCACTGTGTTATCTCACTGCCCCATTTGTTAGTCAATTTATTAAAGACGTTTTATTAAAAGGTTTTTTTTTTTTACATTATGGTTTCTTGATAGATGCTCTCTCCCTTGAACTATCCTTTATTACAGAGAAAGAAGCAGGAGAAACCAACTAAGTGATGGTATCTGATGTATGATGCAACATTCTGCCCCCATTGCCTGCAAATTCACTACTTAGAGGAAGGAATTGAGGTTCATCATCTTTTTTCCAGGAGTAAGATTGATCATTGCAATTAGCTTTGCTTTCATTTATACTCTATTTGAACGATTTTGGATACCGTCTTCAAGGATACTGTTTTCTTCTCTCTTTGCTTTACTTCTGTTCATACTAGTCCTTTCATATGTCTCCAATTTTCCAAATTTTCATATTTATCAGTTTTTATGCACAGTAATATTCCACTGGGCAGCTAGATGGTGTAGTGGATGGGATTTTGGAACTGGAGTAAGGCAGACTCATCTTCCCTGAGTTCAAATCTGGCTTCAGACACTAGATATTTGACCCCAAACCACTTAACTTTGCCTCAATTCCTTATCTGTAAAGTGATCTGAAGAAAAAATGGCAAATAACTCCACTATCTTTGTCAAGAAAATCCCAAATAAGATCACAAAGAATTAGACACAACTAAATTGACTAAATAACAAATGTTCCATTATATTAATATAGTACAAACCATAGTCCCATGCAAAGAATGCTTACTAAAATATAGTGCATTTGTAATCTTCAGTGGTTGATGGAGACTCGTATAAATAAACCATGTATCCTTGAAGTAAATGGTTTATAGGTGATTTGTTACCATAGAGTGAAAGCAAATTGATCTTTCCTTTCCTTTCTTCTTCTCTTCTTTCCCCTCCCCTCTCCTTTCTTTTTTTTCCTTGAAGAAAAGATAAAAAGACAGTTGGAGAAAAAGTGCTCCAATCTACAATTTATGAAGAAACATGAAATCCTTCCTGATTGGATAGAAGAAATTTTCCAGGAAGAAAACAAAGAAGAAAAAGACTCATGTACTGGTTAAAGGAATGGAGATATTATAATAGTTACCAATTCCTCACAGAAAGGTAGAGAGGCAGTCATGTACCACCCTGATTAGATAGACAAGGGATACCCTATCATTTTAGGATGTGTGTTTAAGTTTCCTGGGATGTTGATAAGGAGATAAGGGACAAACTATTAATGACTACTACCAGTTTGTCATATCACATGAGAGAAAGTTCTCTAGGGAGAATCATAGGCAGAGATGGAGAGACACGTAGAGCATTTATTAAGCACTTTCCAACAAGCTAGATTTTTTCCCCAAGACGCTTACATTCTAAGAGGGGAAGAGAACAAATGGAGAAAAGCTGAAAAGGAGAAGGAGGTCCCTGGTGCATACCTGTATAGGTGGATGGGAAAGAAGCAAATGTGGTGGTAAAGCCAACCAGTAAGACTTCTGGGCAAGAAAGTGAGAGATTTGAAAGGCAAAGATGGTGTTTCCATCAATACTTTTTGCAGAAGTAGGGATTTTTAGTAGAAAAAAATACTGGAAGTAAATAATTAGTCAAGAAGGTATGTTGGACAATGGGATTTTGGGTATTTATTGTGTCAGTATTATAAAGGAGATTAGGGGAATGCCAAGATCAGGAGAGGAAGAAGGGCAGCAATCATACTACATGAAGAAAAAATTCCTGCTATGTTTCACATGTGCTAGGGTTCCAGGAAGCAGGAGGCTGACTGAACCCAGAGTTCCACTAGAGTGTTTCAGGGAATCAAATAAGATGAGATAGTTGCTAGTGTTTCCTTTGTATTAAATCAATCTGTATTGGTAGGAGAACATTTAGTGATAAGAAATGGATGATGCTGAGAGTGTAGCTGTGGAGAGAATGAGTTCAATGTGTTTTGAAGAAGGACAAGTTGAAGCTGGCATATGACCCTGGAAACTTGTTTGAACATGGACTTGCTCCTCTTTTGTCATTATTGTGTGGGCCTGTTCTGTGGGGTGTGTGCGGGTAGGTCCTGGCTTATGGCTAACCCTTTCCTAGAGCTGATAGACTATGTATGAAAGAACTGGGGAACTAAACAATGACAACTGGTGTCAAATTCAATGCAGTTTCATTTGTCTGAATTGCAGAAGCTGAGATTACTTCTGATTTCTCATTGGTAGGTCAGAATGCCCATCAAACAGCATTCACCCATATATGTCATATTTATATTTTACAAAATGATCTACATATTATAAGTTCTTAATAAATATTTAATTCATGGAATATCTGCATAAAAGCCAACACCATAACGACTGTTTCCAATGTACTACAACTATTCTCCATCCTTCCTCACTTACAAGACTGTTAACCATTCTGGTGCAGTTAAAATGGGGCTGGACAAATAATAGGTTGGAACCTTATTTATGCTTTATCAGCCTTAGGAATAGGCAGAATAGAGAAATAACTCAGTGCTCTGATTAAAATGATACCAAATCTGCCACAAATATCTCTTACTGACTTGGCATGCTACTATAAAAAGTCATTCTTTTGTTAAAATGAAAATATACATAGATTATTAAGTCATAATTGGTTTTTGAAACTCCTCCTCTCTTAGCTTCCCTCCTGACTGTTTGGCTTTCTCAGCTGCTTTATCACCCTCAAAGATTGGTCTGCCTCTTTGGCTCCCTCCTTCCAATATGTTCCTCTTGGATCCTCCATTTTGAGAAAGTGCTCAGGATTGTCTTGCTTACTGTTTTACTCCACTCCATTCTCTGCTCCTGATTCTCCAAACTTCACTCCCCAATCTTTTCAACTCCCTTATATATATTGTCTTCCACCATGTGAATGTAAGCTCCTTGGAGGCGGGCTGTCATTTTGCTTGTATTTGTATTCCAGTAAGTAAATAGTAGTAGCAATGAGATTCAAAGCCAGGTGGTAAGCAGAATGTTTGGCAGTTTTTTTGGAGACACAATCTTAATGCATGCAGACATTCATTAAAATCCTTTGTTTATTCATTCAGCAAGCCTTTGCTGAGTATGTAAGTGAAGATCTCACATCTGCACTTAAGGAACATTTGTGTAGGGTACATATTATTCAAATGTAAAAAAACTGAAGAACTAAAGGAAATTCTTGATAATTGAATTCAAACTATATACAAAGTACTGGGGAAATAAAAAATAAGCAAAGAATCCATGCTGATTGTGTTGGTCAGGGAAAGTTTCCTGGAGTAGGTAATTTATGAAGAAGATCTTAAAGGAAATGATGAATCTGGTTGGAAGAATGGATTCAGAAGATTTTTTTTGCTCTTATTCTTTTTTCTTCATTCATTCATTCATGCAATTTGAACATTTGCTATATATTATCTATTATCATTGTAGGCCACTGAGGGAACTACAAAGTTTAGATAAAACATGATCTTTGCTCTCAAGGAACTTAGGGTCTAACGAGGGAATAAAACCCAAGCAATATTTCATAAGTACATTAGAGAGTTGGAAAACAAAGGACTTCATGAGCCATAATGTCAATCAGATGAATAATGATTAGTTCTACTTTTGAAAAGAAATTCAACATTTTTGAAAAATAGTTCTATACTTCTATAGAGGGAGAAAAAGTAATTGACATTATAATTGTTAACTTTTCAAAAGCTACGATTTATGAATACATCATTACATTCTCCATCCCTCATCTTAAACATCGTATTTGGAAAGAATGTGACATCTGGACTTCCTGAGCAGAACTCTGTGGAGCAAATACAGTTCCTCTCAGCTCTCTGATATACTGAGTAGATCTGAGTAGAATGCAAGTAAATATGGGAGAGGAGTATGAATGAAAGACCTATATGAAGCTGGCACAGATACCATCTTGCAATTTTGTTCTATATTCCCACCTGAGAAGGAATACAAAATCCTTGGTCCCTCAACAAAAAGAGAGAATTGCTTCTCTGTTACTTTTTACTTCTTCATATAATTGAGAATTCATTATGTATATTTAGGTGACAGACATAAACATAAATCATTCTTCTCTCAAAGGGAACTAGGGATGCTATCCACCTCCAGAGAAAGAACAGTTGGAATAGGAACGTAGATGAAATATAGATTTTTCATTTGTTTATTTGGATATGTTTGGGGGTTTGGGTTTTATAAGATTAGTCACTCACAAAAATGAACAATAGGGAAATATATTTTGTGTGATAATGCATAACCCAGATTGAATTGCTTGCTGGTTCTGGGAGGAGGGAGAGAAGACAGAAGGGAGACAATTTCGATCATATAATTTTGGAAAATTTAGATAGAGATTTGTGATTACATGTCATTGGAAAAATAAAAAAAATAAAGGAAATAGGATTTGTTTATTTAGAATTTTTTTCATTCTAGAGTAGTATTTATTTTTTTTAAACCCTTACCTTCCGTCTTGGAGTCCATATTGTGTATTGGCTCCAAGGCAGAAGAGGGGTAAGGGTAAGCAATGGGGGTCAAGTGACTTGCCCAGGGTCACACAGCTGGGAAGTGTCTGAAGCCAGATTTGAACCTAGGACCTCCCGTCTCTAGGCCTGGCTCTCAATCCACTGAGCTACCCAGCTGCCCCCATAGTATTTGTTTTAAAATAACTTTTAAGACTTAGAAGCAAGTGATTGAACATTTACTTTTAGTTACTACCTCATAAAAAATCTAATAAAAGATAGAATAGAATTCTACCCTCCTATGCTTCAGCATGATAAGGTAAGATGATAATAATAATAGTAGTAGTTGTCATTTATATAGATTACTACGTCGCATGTTGGATAGAGCATCAGACCTGGATTTTATTTGAACTGTCTTTAGTATGTTATTTAAATACCTTTCAAAAGAGATGTGGACTCGGAGAAATGCCATGCTTTCCAAATAAGACTGAATATAGGAATTTTGCATTGATTGGGATCCAGAAATTGTCATGAAACATAGAAATGAAGTGTGTATTAGAATATGCTATTGAGAGAAGACTAGATTTAGATTCTATTTCCACCAGTGTCACTGGCTGGTTAAGCAGTCAATCCACACAAGTTTAGCCAAAGATAATTCTAATCCTTTATTTCTCTTTTTCTAGCTGATGCAATATTGATTGGCTAGGTCAGGCAGCTTGTAAATGACACAGAGGATACTCGGGACATTTTGTGGGTTAGCACCCACTCAAAACCATAGGTAATGAGCCCCAACTAGTGTGTTTACTTTTACTAGACCGTCATAGGAAGCATAACTTTAAAATAAAGACATTTAGTCAAGGTGCTTTCCAAATAAAGTGACAGTAATATATATCCTCTCATGCTCATAGGTTGTCATACCAGTGGAAAAGGGTGCACATGCAGAGACACTTATGATCAAAGAATACATGAGGTCAGGGAACATGTATGAAAGAGCACAAGCAGGAACCAATATTATCTGGCATGTCCATGGAGGATAGATACATCAATAATCCATTTGTCTAGGACATATGTGGAGAGCACACATGTAGGCTCATGTATGGCCATGGCTTATTCATATTTAGGGAATCTCATTATTCTATACTGCAGAGCTGTCGACATCCTTTGGTATTGCCATCACACCATTCTCTGCTGGGTGCCACATCGCCTCTCTCTACGGGGCACTGAATCATCACGCTATTCATTATTTCTCTATTGTGTTACTTCTGCTGGTTCTCTCTTAGTCAGTTTTGTGATTGCTGAGTTCCTCTGTCCTATCTGTTGGGTTTTACCTCCTTGGAGAGAGAGACTATTCTCTGTTGTTGGGTGCAGTGACTAGGAATCCTTTCCCTGACACGAGCAGGTTGATGCTTTGTTAATACATGGTTAAGGCTATTTATTATCACATTTATTTATGGATTCACTCAATTAAGTAGTATTTTTAATTTTTTAAAAAGATATTTTATTTTCCTAGTTACATGTAATATCAATTTTCAACATATATTTTCCGAAATCATAGGCTACAAATTGTCTCCCACTCTTCCTTCCCTCCCTCCTCTCAGAGATGGCAAACAATTTGACTTGGGTTATCCAAGTAATATCACACAAAACACACTTTCATATTGGTCATTGTTGTTAAGAGAATATTCATATAAAACCAAAATCCTAAAATAAAATCACAAGTAAACTAATGTGAAAAATGGTATACTTGAGCTGCTTTTCAATTCCAACAATTCTTCCTCTGGGGGTGGATAGTATTCTTTGTAATAAGTCCTTCAGAATTGTCCAGGATCATGATATTGCTGAGAATAGCTGTCTTTCACAATTGATCATCAGATAATATTGCTATTACTGTTTGCAATATTCTCTTGGTTCTGCTTATTTCCCTTTGCATCAGTTCATATAGGTCTTTCTAGAACAAGCATTTTGTAAATGCCAGCTAAAATGCCAGACACTGGGATTAGACAGACCCACATATAATCACACACACACACACACACACACACACACACACACACACACAGAAACGCAATGAAAGCCCCTAACACCCAATTAGGCAGCAGGCATTTAAGTGAACAATATATTAAACTAAAGTTGAATATATCCTTTAACTCTATTGTCTGGTGCTGATTAAAGATCCATGGTCATAGGCAACCACCTGATTTTGGATGTGGACATTTCTTTTAACTCCTATTATATTCTGGCAGCAAACTTCTGAGCTCATTTCAGGAAATTTCAAGAAAAATTCACAAAAGCTGTAAGCTGAGACACCCAGGTGAATGAACCTTAGTACACAAATGAAGCTATTTCTGATTTTGCAATACATATCAGCAACAAACACCTTGCCTTTTGTGCTATATATTGATCACCACAGAACCTTGATGGTCACCTTGCAAGAAAAGTCATAACAGCAACTCACATTTATATAATCTAAATAGGAGGCTTACAGAATGCCTTCCTTGCAACAACTCATCAAGGTAGATAGGGTAAGGATGCTCAGTCATATTTTCCAAATGAGGAAAAGAGTTTAGAGGTGATTTACCCACAGTAGCAAGTGTCAGAACAGACACTGAAATTCAGCTCTTCTGACTTTAAACCCTGAGCTCTTTTTATCAAACCATGTGGCCATTCTCAAGAAGAAGGTCCCAGATAGCATTGTGAAGATTAAAGGGGCCCCTGTTATTTTGGAAACACAAGAACAATGTTGCCACTACAAAACTAAACTCTTGCCTAGTTTTTCGTCTTTGGAATTTTCTAAGTGAGTGTAAGTAAGGCATTTTGAGACCCATAAGAATCATTTTTGGTAGTCTTCCTCATTCTAAATGTGCCCATTTTCTTTTCTTTTTTTTCTTTCCCTATGCATCTTTTGCCTATGGCTTCAGTGGGGGGGGGCAATAAGATTTTATTTGAGCAAGAACTTGTCCCTTTCTATAAAAGCCATGATGTGGACCTTCCCAAGTGAGACTCTTCCATATGAAGGAGAGAGGACTTCAGCTATCCTTCATCTCCTTCCTCCATTCACTAGGAAAAGTGACGGAGAGCTTGTGAAACTTAAAATTCCAAATCTAAGGATAGCCTCTCTGATGGATCATTGATGAGGTCCCTTCCTATTCCCATGACCTTAAAATGATTGTACTTCAATGTTTTTAGCAATTCCACTGGTTGCATCCTTCTTATGTTTTCAATCTCTGAATCTCTAAGCTTGTCTCTGTTGGACCTTGGGTCTTCCTTTAGCATGAGTTAAAAGGCTATTTGTTTATTTCAGAGAATCCCAAATTTTCTTGGCTCACTGTAACCTTAGCATCTCGGTAATTTTTTCATGGCACCTGTAGATCAAAATAACTACTTGGATAGTTCTCATTTTTAAAATAGTTAAAATAGCTTATTAAGTATTTATACACTAAAAATTTAATAGCTATTAAAATACATACAAACTGAAAGAAAAATTTTTTTAATTTTTAAATTACTACAGTTACTTACTAATGGGATTTCTATGCCTGTTGGACCTTAGACAACTTCTCCAACCTTGGAATCAGTTTGGACACTGACACGCTCATTTCCTGTTACATATTGATTTTTTTTTCATTGTACTTGCTTTTTTATCACAGCAACTGCCAAAAACAGCTTCACAAAGATGTGATGTCACAAATGAGAAGATTTAAGAAGTTACTGGCATAACCTTAAGTACAAGTAAACAAAAACATATCTCAAATATCTGAGAACATCATTTAAAGGAATATAGAATAATCTAGCACTGACACTGAAACTACGAACCACCTTGAATCCATAATCCACATAGCACCCTATAAGTCTTTGAGTATCACTAGAAAATAATCCCCACTTGAAAGTTTGCTATGGCGTCCCATAGAATATGAGTTTTACATATATCTGACCAATGTGAGACTTTTTTGTGAAAACTTCTTATAAATCTCAAAATTGTTAGATCAGCTAGGTATCTCTAAATAAGAAAAGGTCCCAAATAATCTTTTGTAGGACATTCAGATTTAGCAATAAAATAATGCTTTACAATGGCAAATTAAAAGGCAAGACAAAGTTTTTGGAAGTATATTTTACTCAAGATTAAAATCACAAATTATTACAGGGTTGTGTGTGGATAGAATTTGCTCCCCAGGACTCTCTTACCCAGCATCCCATTTGCATGCTCACACCGAGTGTGAATACTGTGTGTGTACGTATAGAAGATAAAGTTTTGGTATGACCCCACCTCTCGCTAGAAAAAATCTCAAAGACCATTTAATCCATCACCTATAAGACTAATAATCCTATTTCTGACATCTCCGCAAATGATCATTTCTTTTTTTGAAGCCTTCTAGTAATGAGAAACCCAACCTCCTGAAGAAGCATTTTGGGATGGTTATGATTGCTAGAAATGTTTTTCCTCTTCTATTGAGCCTAAACCTACTTTGCAGCAACCTCCTATGATAAAGCAGAATAAGGCTTTATCAGGACAACTCCTCTCATACTTGAAGAAAAGTCTCACATATCCTCTAAACCATTTCTATTTCAGGATAAATATCTTAATTCTGACAAATAAACCTTGAATGTTATGATCTTAATCTGCCTTGATCACCCTTTCATCCTTTTCTGAAAACCCAGTTTATCAATTCCCTTCCACAAAATTTGGTACCCGGGACTTAATGCAATGTTCTAGGCAAGATCTGACCAGGTCAAGTTCAGTGGGACTATTCTGTGGTGTTCTAGACTTTGCTCAATACTGTGCTTGGTGCTATGCATTTACTACAGAGTGAGAATATCAGTGTAGTGCATAGATGGATCAGAAGCTTTCTGGGATGTAGGTCATATCAAAGTAACTTCTTTCATTATTAGGGATGAAGAAATTAGTTGTAGGATTGCAAATCCATGCACCTTTTCTTTGATATCTTTCCCTGTTAGCTTAATTTGCTTTTCATAATAAAAAATGCTATTTACCCCATACTGCATTCAGTTTATTTTTTCTTAAGAATAATTCCTTTAGAAAGGACCTTTGCTATTGTAGCTTCATTGTAGCATGACTATTGTGCTGGCAATGGAGTATTGGGCATATCCTCAAAAGGGGGTTTCCTACTGAATTCCAGTTGTGTTTCATAATACTTCTAGAATGTTAGTAGATGAAGCTTGCTAAATCCACTTTGGGAGTTCTTGTTTTAAGGCCAATGAGAGGATGGTAAGTCTTGTTTCTTTGTGGCTCACCATGACAGCAGGATTTCAGTTGAGATCCTCACTCTGTTGTTTGATTTATGCAACATTTCTCTTCTTCTTCGTCCCTTCCCCAGGCAAGGGACCATATTTATTTTTAAAAGTCGAAGTAAAATAAAATTTACTTGGTCTTAAGATTTAGGGAGAAATGCTTTGATACCTTGGATACAAACCATGAATGAGAGACACCCAGATAGGTGCGAATACATAATTTAACTCTCCAAATTCCTTTGCAAATTTCAACTGCAGAAAGATGGAATAGTCAAAGGTTAAAATGCTTGGGATCTAAAATATAAAAGTCAATTGAATAAAGAACATGAATTTCTCAGTTAAAATAAAAACCTAGGATTTAATTAATGTCATCCCTCCTTCAGAGTTCAAAACAATTTAATGCAAACTACCTTTCATCTTCATATGCACTCAACACAGGGTTATAATAGATATTACTCTATTGTTTGACTTTCCTGGTACTCCTTTCCCTCTCTGTTTCCTTCATATTCATCATGTAGATAGGAAAGCTGAGCCACAGAGAAGTCAGGTACTAATAGCAGGGGTGCACTTGAATCTAGGTCTTTTAATCCCTAGACTAGTTCTGTTTTCAATGGACAGAATGTGATGCCAGATGTTCCACAGGGTTCTTTAAACTGTGAGGCTCATTAAAGAGAAAATGGCCAAATAATGAGCAGCTTACATTCAATGGCAAAGCACTATAATAATTTTTAATAGGAGCCAGGCTTGCTGTGTGTTTGATGCCAATTCACACATATAATTTCTCAATGGTTTTTTGATTTTTAGAAGATCTGAAGTGCTTCCTATTGCTTTCATCTTGTAGAATTTTGGATCATTTTTAAGTCTTCCTTTCAGTAATGGCACAGTACAACAATAGAAATTAGGTTCTTGGAAATAGATGTTTGTTGGGTGGGTTTCTTGGGAAACAGTTTTTTCCCCACCAGATTATCATCACTACTGAGAAAACTGAACTAGTTTTCTTGGGATTCAGTTGAATGTTCTTATTCTAAAGCACATAATTTCTCTACTTCTCCATCTGATTGAATATTATTTTATCACATTTGTTTAACTTATAAATTATTAGACTTTTGCTTTTCCTTATTTTGTAGTTTTTGTTCTTCAATGGAAACTTTAGAGATGGAATAGATGTTTTCTTGGATCAATTTTTTCATTTTGAAAACCTTTTTTTCATTTCCTAGATATTCTGTTATCATGTACTTTCTTTTTCCAAAGAATGCATCTTGACACTGCATCTTGACAGCTAAGCTCCATGAAATTTCTATACATAAAGAATTTTGGAGAAAAGAAAGCTAACTTCTTAGATACTTGGGAAATTCATTTGAAAGAACTGAAAATAAAGCACTCAATTTTTAATAGAAAATACTGCTTTAGTGACTTGACAACTTTTGCTTCTGTGCTTCTATTTATCTTAATTTTTAAATGTCTCCATTAATGAGAATTATATTTGTAGAGTTATACATATGGATACATATATGTATGTATGTGTATATCTATCTATATCTGTATATGTCTTTCTTTCTTTCCATTTATCTAACATGGCAAATTGTGAGGCAGATTCTCTCTCAGTTCACAGTCCATTTTCCTGATAGCATTTTTTTATTAGATGATATTCAATGTCACAAAGCTTCTAAAACTCAGTATCTTGCAAAAGACATCACACAAATGTCTTAAACTAATGTAAATGTGCTCAACCCCTGGCAGGTTCTGGAACCCCAAAAGCATCTGGACCAAGAGACTTCACTTTTTTCAACTCAACAATTGAATTAATTAACAAATATCTACTAATTATCTATTATATACCAGTCAACTGGTAGGCACTGGAGATACAAAGACAAAAATGCACCAGTCTCTGCTCTCAGGGAATTTGCATTCTAGTGAGAGAGAGAGAAAATGTACAGATCAAAGAGTCTGTCCACAATCTCTGGGTTCTAAAGGATTGGACATGGTACTGTGCCCTGATTGCAATGCATATTTTCATTTTCCATGTCATTCCATTAAATTTACGACCATGAAGTGTTTCTTTCCATCTGTTACTAACTGGTTGCCTTTCCTATTCTAGCAGCATTTATATACTTCACTCTTGTTGAGACTATAGCACAACTTGAGTGGATCCCAACAACCATAGAGTACTCATTAACCAAAGTGTCTAAAACATTTGGACATTTTCTTCTATGCATGAAAATAAAATGTTATTTTTTTAAAAATAAAAAATAGAAATTCAGTGAGACCTTGTGTCATTTCATAACTTAGAGTAAACCAATTACAGATATTGACTCTTCTGGTATTCTGATATTATCTATGTGGCATCCCAGGTATATTATAATCTTGAAAGATATTAATGTTGTAACCTATGTGCTCATGTACCCGACTCATGGTCATATTATTTCTTGATCATTGTATTTAATTGGTACTCTATTAATTGTGACCACTTTCCAAAACTACAGTCCAAAGGTCAGGAGAATTCCAGGGCAGAACGTTAGCTGCCACAGGGTCCTGGCTCCTACCTTGACAGACCAGATTCCCTACCAGGTCACTTGTTTGATTAACCTCCTCTTCTTTGATCTTATGGTTGTCAATTGAGCCAATGTCAAATCATATGCCATGTCACATGTTCATTAGGTACCTCACATTCCCCATTCCTTGGTTCTCCAATAAAAGCTTGAGGACATGTGTAGCTCTCTCTTTTTTCCACCATCAGAAGAGCACACACACTGGAGTCCATGTTGTTGAACTTTTCTCTGAGTCTTTCTTCCTTTATTGTGTTCCTTGTCTCTTTATATCCCCTTCACCTATTTTCCCTCAGTTTCTAACTTCCCTTCTCAGGTGTCCACCCACGAATATATTAAGTTGTGGCTGCAGGCAACTACAATCTAGCATATTGCTTATTCTTTTTTTATGATAATATTTTAATTAATCAATTTAGAATATTTTTCCATGGTTATATGATTCATGTTCTTTCCCGCCCCTCTTCCCTCCTCCCTCCCAGAATTGATGTATTTCCATATTATTAATATTTGCAATAGAATGATCTTTGAAAGTCAAAATTCCCAATCATATACCTATCAAACCAAGTGATCAATCACATGTTTTTCTTGTGTGTTTCTACTCCCACAGTTCTTTCTCTGGATATGGATAGCGTTCTTTCTCCTAAGTCTCTCTGGATTGTCCTGGATCATTGCATTGCTGCTAGTAGAAAAGTCCATTACATTTGATTGTGACACAATATATCAGTTTCTGTGTACAATGTTCTCCTGGTTCTGCTCATTAAGCTCTGAATCAATTCCTGGAGGTCTTTCCAGTTCACATTGAAATCCTTCAGTTCATTATTTCTTTCAGCACAATAGTATTCCACTACCATCAGATACCACAATTTGTTCAGCCATTCCCCAATTGATGGCCCCCTCTTCATTTTCCAATTCTTTGCCTCCATAAAGAGTGCGGCTACTAATATTTTTTGTACAAGTATTTTTTACAAACCCAGCAGTGATATGGCTGTATCAAAGGGCAATCAGTCTTTTAATGCTCTTTGGGCATAATTCCAAATTGCCTTCTAGAATGGTTGAATCAATTCACAACTCCACCAGCAATGCATTAGTATCCCAATTTTAGCATACTGCTTATTCTGCCACCTATCTTTCTGTGACATTTGAAGTGGTTGGGCCTTTGACTTTTCACCCAATTTATTAATTTGATGGATTTATTAGTAGTTTTATAAAGTGGGAAAAGACAGATCAGTCAAGGTTTGGTAAGTTAAATTCTAAAAGCATTATCATTTCTTGATATATGATTCTTTAGTAACTTGCCTCATTAATGTCCTAAGAATAAGGAAAATCCTTGTTCAAGGAGCCATACAAATTGTAAAGGAATTTTATATTGTTTAGTTTTCTTTTCTTTTCTTCTTTCTTCTTTCCTTTTCTTTTCTTTTCTTTTCTTTCTTTTCCTTCCTTCCTTTTCTTTCCTTTTCTTGGAAAGAAGATGTTAAGAAAGGCATCTGTGTTTTGCATTGGAAAAAGAAAGAGAAAATCTTTTTATTGTTCATTTAACTCTTATTTGGAAAAATTCCTAGTTAAAAGTTTGAGAAGGGCACATTTTCAGACACAACCAAGTCTACCGTTTCTGGACACATGGACTAAAACATGTGGAAGGAGAAATTAGCTATTCTACAATAATCTTCATGAGGTACCCCTTCAAATACCTGAAGTAAATATCTTTCATATCAGTGCCTAAGTATACAAAGTTGGTCTTGTTTCACAGGACTGTGGTGGGGAAACTGCTTTGGAAGCCTTAATGGACTTTAGATATACAGTGCTGTTATTATTATCAGTAATAATAATAACTATGTACTTAGCTAGCTGCTTGAAATCTCTATAAAAATTACATGCATTTCCTAGAACTGAGCTAGAAGGGGCCTTAGACATCATGTCTTCTAATCCCTTATCTTGAATTACAATTGCATTGTCATAAAATTTTGCTATATAAGAACATTTTCCTGAGATTTTCCAAAATCTTTTAAATGGTTCATTTTTCTTTTTCCTTGGTTTAGATTTCAATCTCCTTGTTAGGGACTGTTACATATTTCGTTTTTGTATCCTATGAGTTTAGCCCAGTGTGTTGCACTAGCATCATGCCATCAAATACATTTTTATTGAATTGAATATTTGTTTAAGAGCCAGGTTACATTTTCACAAGAAGCTGAGGGCCCCTTGTTTTTAATTTCTCAAGGTGTGCTTTATATTGTGAGTGTAATACAAAGAATATGCCCATGCCATATCTGACTGTAGTAAGGGGCAGAAAGAATATGCCCTTGGTACAACTCACAGATTTTGTGCCACTCTCATGACTCTAGAGAGACTGAGTTTATTTGTAGGCTGAGATTTCCTCTCTCTCTTTGCTATTTCTCTTTGTGTACTTCTCAGCTGCATGGGTTTGGGGTTGGAGAGGGGGAAGGCATCTGCTTCTGATATTAGGTTATCAGTAATTTCACAATATAGGGAGCCTTTTAAATATTAATGCAGAATAATAACTCAGCTGCAACCAGCCTCCTTCCCTGTTTCAGTGTCTGGCCAGCCAGTGGTCTTCCTTAGATCTCTGAGTATTCTTCAGAGCAGGGTGGTATGATAGGTGAGTGCAGGGATGAGGGGAGAGCCAAAGGAGAAGGGGAGAACCTGCTGCACTGCTTTCTCCCCTTATTTCCTTCACTCTTTTCCAGCCCCCAACTCCCTGGTTGCTATGCAGTTTCTATGGCAGCAGCATCCTCAGACTCAACTTTCACCCATCATTTAGAGCCAATTAAGGTAAAATAGTGAAGGGGTGGGGGTAAGAAGGGGGCGGGAAGATAAGGGGGAGTGTTGTAGGGGGGGAGAGGGAGGAGAATCCAATTTAATGCTGCAAGTGAAGCGTTTACTCTGCCAAAGTCGCATTACAGATTCTAAAGCTGCAATTATAGCTCCTCTTTTCCTCTTTCCAAGCCCGAGCGGGAAGCAGCAACTCTTCTCTCAGCTGTGGGATTGGTGTGTACAGGACACATCACACAAGCAGCCATATTGAAGACCCCTTGGGGGGAAACCCCAATAGCCCAGAAGATCCTTCAAGACCTCAGCAATTGCCTGCATCTCTTCTGACTTTCTCGTCATTCTCTCTCTCTCTCTCTCTCTCTCTCTCTCTCTCTCTCTCTCTCTCTCTCTGTCTCTCTCTCTCTCTCTCTCTC
>NC_058133.1:432435647-432458498 GCF_016433145.1 Gracilinanus agilis | reverse complement strand
TCTCTCTCTCTCTCTCTCTCTCTCTCTCTCTCTCTCTCTCTCTCTCTCTCTCTCTCTCTCTCTCTCTCTCCTGTTTGCCTCTCTATCTCTTTTTCTCATTCTCTCTTTCTGCCTGTTTCTCTTTCCCTGTCTTTCACTTTCTTTGCCCCCCCCCTTACGTCTCTTCCGTCCTATTTTTATTTCTGATCCACCAGAGGAGAAAAATAGTAAAAAAAAAATGCCAATTGCTCAGTTATTGGAACTATGGAAAAAGATCGAGGTGGAGCCCATGGAAATAGAGGTGAGCAAACAGTGGACTTAAAAAAAAAATCAGGTGCCCTGAAGAAGATGACCTCTGCAGTAAATAGACGATTTTGCAGATGTATAGCCTGATATTGCACTATCAGGAATAAAAGGGCACGTGATGGGGCGGGGGGGGGGGGGAGAGAAAAGGAGGGGAATGTATTGGCTGTACTCCTAAGTTAAACTTTAGTATCCTCCTGTAATAAGTATGTCTAGATTTTCATGGTATTTATATATTTCACAACTAACCTGCTCTGGCTTTAATTACCAGTCAACAAGTGGCTTTCAAATGTTCCTCATTTGTTATGAGGACCTGTGAGCAGTGATGTGTTTGGATCAAAAAGAGCTTTTAGAAAGTGGCAAAGAATCTTCCCCTGCCAGTGGGGATGAAAGATAAACGTGTCACTAGAATTAAAGGGAGGACTTATTAACTTCTTCCCAGAGGTTGCCAAATATATGTTAAAAGTTGGTCTTGTTTCACAGCCAACCCCACAGAACTGTGGTGGGGAAACTGTTTTGGAAGCCTTAATGGACTTTAGATATACAGTGCTGTTATTATTATCAGTAATAATAATAACTATGTACTTAGCTAGCTGCTTGAAATCTCTATAAAAATTACATGCATTTCCTAGAACTGAGCTAGAAGGGGTCTTAGACATCATGTCTTCTAATCCCTTATCTTGAATTACAATTGCATTGTCATAAAATTTTGCTGTATAAGAACATTTTCCTAAGATTGAGGGGAAAGCCCCGTGCTAATTAAATAACTAAACAAACACACTAGAAGTACTAAATAACCATGGCCTCAATTGTTCTTTCTTGAATTTATCTCTTCAGATCTTCAAAATGCTTAAATAGTCTCCATCAACATGGAAAATTTTTCTAAAAAAATAAAATATTTAAATCTAAAAAAACAAACAACCAGTCTCCATCAAGCATGTTTTTATTAAATTCCAACATAATTTTTCTTTCTTCCATAGTGTCTTTGCATCTTTAGAGTTTTTATTTTGCTCATGCTTCATACTTAAAATATCAAGAAATTCACCAATGCACATTGCAATCTGAAAAAAACAAGATGCAGTTTTAAATTTAGGAGGAATTAACTTGATCCTTTTTCTTGTTTTTCCTTGTTAGTGGAGTTTCAGTTTTATTTTGTTTTAAAGAAAGTTGCCTGTTATCTGATATGATCCTAATAATTCTTTAAATTTATCAAGGTGCTCCTTATTGCTTGAAAATATTAAATAATAAAACTGTTTCATAGATGGAGTTGAGAGAGATATCTAGTTATTGATTTTTCAAAACTATTTAAATTAGTATCAGAAAAGAGATAAAACTAAGGCTTGGCATTGTATTAGCTACTTATTTGCATGTGGTATTGGAGCATTACTTAGAATTGTTTAGAAATTACCTCTGCAATAAAAGGGCTTAAAACTCCAGTCTTTATCTTTTTAATAGTATCACTCCAACGAAGAATTTTTATCAGGCTATATTTTTTTAAAAAAGAGCCCCCTAGAGCCTCTTAAATATTTTATAGCTACAATTGTCTGATACAAAGCTTAAGGGCAGATGCAGTGCTTGGTTACCAATAAAAAGGCAGAAACACCTTGAGCTGCATATCAGTATTCTTGGGGTTCCCAGGTGAGCCCTGGAAAGCAAGGGATAAGATCAGTGTTTGGTTTTGCAAAGTTTAGTTTTTAAGTGGATGCTCTGGAATTGGAAATATATGCTATAAATGAAATCAAAGAGAACCTAGTTTCGAAATAAGGGTACCAAAACACCAGATGTTTTAGTTGTGGTTTGAATTAGTTGCAAAAAGAAGGTTAAGATTTTTAAGGCTAAGACTTTTAACAATAACAAGGTGATATAATCCTCTTAAGAGGATTACTGAGCACATAAGACAAAGTAATATTGTTTCATTGAATAGGTAAAATTTAACTGTCTGTTTAAACAGTATGTATATCAACAGTATAGCAAAAAAAAAGTAGAGAAAAGGAAGTCCCAACAAAATGTCAATTAGCAATTGATTTAAATTAGTATCTTCACAAATACCTTTTAAAATGGATTGCTTTCCCCACCCCACACTCCCATCTCTGCTCCCTTCTTTTTTTTTTTTTTTTTTTTTTTATGTGTGTGTGGTTCAGTTGTTTTTGTCATGACCAGCTCTTTAGGACCCCATTTGGGGTTTTATTGCAAAGATATTAAAATAGTTTGCCATTTCCTTCTTTGGCTCATTTTACAGATGAGGAAACTGAGACAAACAGGGTTTAGTGACTTGCCTAAGATTACACTCAGCTAATAAGTGTCTGAAGTCAGCATTCTTCCACTGTATTACCCAAGCTGTCCACTTGCATTTAGTATAAAACAAACAAAAAACTCCAATCTTCCAATACCTCTTATGTTACATTTCATCAAGTTATAAGTCAACAAGTAAAATTTGCCATTGCTAAACTTGTCAGTCATCTTGTGTTGAGTCGGAATGGCCAAGTTCATAAATGAAGCAATTACATGGACTCATTTAAATCACTGAAGCTCTTGGCTGACCCATTTCATTTGTGTATCACATGGAGAGTCTGAACCTTTTACTTTTCTGGGAGACCATGTGACACACAGCTATAATAGACATTCAAAAATGGGAAATCCTTAGGTTTTGAACGGAAAAAAACCAACATAATTCTCTTAAAAATGGGCCGTAGGCTGTGCTCTGTTAATGTCTGACCTGATTCATTTCTTTTCCCAAGCAGTCCAGTAAATTAGAGATGGCAGGAAAGGAAATAGACCTTTTTTTAGTCTTCACTCTGTTCCAGTGATATTTAAAACCATTCTGATTTCAACACTAGCTGTCCATGAATCAAATTTCCTGGTAGCTCAAAGAAGAAATAGTTGGTTGGTAGGGAATAACATGGTGTTTTGATTTATTATATACATCAAATAAACAAAAATGGAAATAGTTAGAAATGCTTTCTGATGTTCTTTTCTTTGGCCTTAATTTAAGTGTTTTACTTAAACTTCCCTTACCCTCTCACCTTTATTATTTAGATTGCTAAAAGTACTAGTTTCTGACTTTCAAATTGTTATACAAAGAATGCAAAGATTCTTTCATCTTTAATTGATAATCTTTGACAGAAGCATGGCACACTGTGGTACCATTTTAAATGTCCTGATTTTGTTGTCAGAGGACCTGGGTTCAGATCTTGGCCGTGTCACTTTCTATCCATATATATATCACTTTAACCTCTTTGGGCCTGATTTTACCTGTGCAATGAAGGTATTCAACTGGATGGCCTCTATGATCATTTTGAACTCTTCACCTATGATCTTATGCTTAATTTAAGTTTATTTTCCCAACTATTTATAGGGATTTAAATTCTCCAGAAATGTCAATTGTCTATATTCAAAGTGAATTTTTAAAAAATATGTACCTGAGTCACAATTGCACTCTATAAATCTATGCTTTATTTGCTTTCTCTTCTAAGCTGCAGGGAAAGTGCTGACCTTCACTAGTAGAAAGAATTCCCTACATTGATGAAATCACAAGTCTTATTCCCTGTTTATAATTATACAGACTTCTTGTTCCATACTCTGCTGTTGACAAGAGTTTGTGATGTTAATGCATAATTTGATATTTTTTCCTTTTATTTCTAGACCACTGAAGAGGAGGCCAGCCTTGATGTAGAACCTGCCACAGAAGAGGCCACCAAAGAAGTAACTATATTTGCTTTATGGCATTCTGATAACCCAAAGTTAGGAGGTTGGATTTTACTAGCCTGCGCCTAGTCTCAAAATGTATCTCCTTTGTGTCTCTAACTTTCATATTTCACAAGATAGCTCTCTTTTACATATGTCTTAATATGTCCTAAGAAAGGTAAGCATAGAAAGGAAAGAGGGGAATAACAACATTTAGATAAAAGAGAAGAAACAGAGAATAGAAGAAACGTAGACAGTAACAATTGACATTTTACTATAGTGCCTCTGAGAAAATACTGAGAATTTTAGAAAGGTTAAATGAACTGAAGCAAAATTTGGCCTCTAACTCAGGAATGTCTTGAAGGAATAAATGATCAATTATGAAAACAAATTAAGGACAAGATGAAGAGTATGAGGTATGGACCAGACAAGTAGTTGAATGAGTTAAGTGATGATTACACCTACTTGGAAATTGAGTAATTCAACTTCTTGAGATACTGAATGAGACTCTACCATTTATCTGCCTTTTGAAGTGAATATGAGGTATTAAAAATGTGTAAAGGATAGCTAACTTGTGAAATATGAAAGTTGAAGATACAATTTATGTGAAGAGCCTTTTTTAGATAAGAAAGGCAGTAAAATATCATCTTTGATAAGAAAATAGGGATAACCTATCTTTTCTATCTTTAAAAAAGGTTCTTCATATAAACTGCATTTCCAACTTTCATATTTTACAAGTCAGCTCTCCTTTACACATCTTTTAATATTTCATAATAAAGGTAAGCACAAAAAGGAAGGAGAGGAGATAATAAATTTAGATAAAAGAGAAGAAATAAAAAGAATTAATGTTATAGAAAATGTCTTGAGAAAGAAATAGATGGAGATCAGGAGTAAAATGGCACAAGTAGAAGGAATGTTAACTATTGTTTAAAGACATTGATAATCTTTGTTTTTTTTTCCTGGTAGAGGTAAATGTTTTTTATAAAAGTACCAGAAACAAAGGTAGCATTCACTGCTATCATTATCCTGAACATAAAATTGTCTGTGAGGAAGGCATTGGATGCTAAGGAACTGACTTTCTAATTTCAGTTTAAACCTAAATAGAAGTCATAGAGATAATTCTATTGAAGACTAGATTTATGTAATTTATCAAGGAAAATAGTTTCCCAAAATGGGTGAAATTGTGGAAAATGAACAAATATAGCCAGAGTAGTTAAAAATTACTCAAAGGCAGTTGATATCACCCAACAAAAAAGTAAGCATGTATGCTTACTAAGTGTGAGACACTGTGTTAAGTGCTGGGAATAGCAGTACAAGCTGAAAGAAAGATGTAAGTTGGTAGGGATTTTTTAACGTGGTAGTTTAAACAGAATAATATTTTGATAGTTAACTCTTAAAATATATGAATTTAGAATGATATTATGGTCTTTGAAAATCAAATAAGGGTTTGGTGATTTGTTTTGAAGAAATAAGAGATAATAGGCTATAGGAATTATACTGACTTGGGTTTCTATTTTTAAATTATTTGTGACTTTTGTAAAGTAATTAAAACTGCAGACCAGGTGTTACAGACTAGGGAGTTTGGATCAAGAAGTATTTCAGAAGATCGTGTCTTCAGATGTTAGAAACCAGAAATTACCATATGTAAATCTTGTGTGAATTGTGAACCAGATGCTACTAGATTTCTTAGATGGATTCATAAATTGTTTTGGTCTAAGACAGCACAATATCATTATGTTGCTGGCTCAATTTGGCTGCCTCTTAATATCCTGCACTTTTGCCGTTGACCTGTGAATTTGCAGTCTTATTCTATTCTCACCTCAGCAACTTGTTTATTGATTTCAGATGAAGCCTTTGTCTTTCCCAGAACCTCCACCTACCCTTTTGAAAAATAGATATACCTACCTTTCCCAGCCCTCAAAGAGGTGCTAGACTGGATACACTGTCTAGCCAGTGACTTTCTGGGAAGGAAAGATGCCCTTCACTAATTGGCATCTATGTTCAACACACCAAACATTGTGCCATAAGAATTTAGCAGGCGCCTAATGGCAAGGTCTAATAGGAAGTAAGTAATCATATTTTAATAATCAGTGGCTCTCTTTTCTTGTACCAGTTCATTGAATTATAGGATTTTAGTGCTAGAGGGGGTCTTAGAAATTATCTAGTCCATCCCCTAGACTTTCATGAGAGGTTAGTTTTAAGAGAATTCTGTGTATCAATTGTTGACAAATAGTTGCTTTCTTTAAGCTTAAGTGATCTGAGAAATGTTAAAGAGGTGGGCATTTGGGGATATTCATTTTAGTGGCCCTAAAGATTGAACTTATTGATGAGATTGTATGACCACCTGAATTGCAAGAATATTTTCATGCACATTTCACTCCCTGAATGGCTGCTTTCTGAAGGGTTACAGACTTCACTTCATCTGAACTTCAACATTTTTTTATGAAAACTGGGAGGTAATACTGCTATCAGGATCTCTCCTGAATGCAGCCATACCTATTAATCTTCCTAAATGTTATTTTTGACAACCAGGCTACGAGGTAGTGGAAGTGATTATTAGCTCTTGACATTTACGCCTCCTGAAGGGTCAAAAATGTGTAGCTAGTAGTTCGGAATGAATGGAGAGATTGCAAGATTAGTTTTCTTTGGGTGATGTACGTAATATTGATGCAGGTATCTGGTAAAGAAGAGAGTTTTGGGAAATCTCTTGGGTTTCATGCTGAAATTCCAATGCCAGATTTTTCAGGTTAGCAAATTCTCCATCTAAAACATTATGCAGCTATTTAATACTTATGTCAAAATAAATGATTCTTTGCTAGGCTTCAGAATATTTGTATGAATAATAAATTTTTGTTCCTTATTTACTGCTGGAGACATTCAGGTTCAGCATAGAGAGACAGTTTGCATAAGGTTATTATACAATCAAATTGTGGTTGAATTGATTATAAAATTAGGAAATGTTTTTGTGGAACATCATTGCTGCATATATCCTTTTTTTTTTTTAAGGCAATGGGGGTCAAATGACTTGCCCAGGGTCACACTGCTGGAAAGTGTCTGAGGCCAGATTTAAACCTAGGACCTCCCATCTCTAGGCCTGGCTCTCAATACA
Organism: Gracilinanus agilis; assembly: GCF_016433145.1. Classification (NCBI taxonomy): domain Eukaryota; kingdom Metazoa; phylum Chordata; class Mammalia; order Didelphimorphia; family Didelphidae; genus Gracilinanus; species Gracilinanus agilis. The sequence continues at coordinate 432,451,423 of NC_058133.1, read as the reverse complement.
CTGAGCTACCCAGCTGCCCCCTGCATATATCCTTTTTGACATATACTATTTACTTATTTGATGAACAGAAATAATTTGGATAAAAAGTTTTGTCTATCTAGATACAACTAATTTTGTCTATTCAGTTATATTTCTCCATGGTCTGGTCTACTGGTTGTAAAACAGTTAACTGTTTTGAAGAAGTTTAGTTTGAAAAGTGTCTAAAACATGAAAACACATTTTGTTTTGTATGAGTGCTTAATGTAGTACATCTTTTGATTTTTAAAGTGTTTTACAAATGCTTAAAATATGTCATTAATGCTTTTACTTTTTTATCAAAATAATTTCTGGAAAATATAGCCTTCTACTCCCTTTGAAATTGAACCTTCCCTTGGAATAACAACAACAACAACAACAACAAATTAAAGCAAAAACGGCTAATTCAGTCATCATGTTTGACAATGTATATAACTACCTACTCCTCTGTGGCAATATTGTATGTTCTCTGAAATTATTAACGGTTTTTAAGTTATTTAGATTTAAGTTTCTTCTTAGCCACATATCCTTTCCTCACCTGCTGAGAAGAGAATTTCATATTCTCAAAGGTTTCATGTTAAAGTTGCATTTTTTTATACTTATGATTTGTGTGATTGTATTTACTAGTAAGACTAGTGTTTCCTACCATTAGTGTTTTCTAATCTAAAAAAAAAAGCACAAAACAAAAAAGAGATTTCTTCCAGAAAACCTTTCTCAATCTGTTTTAAGGAAGCTTTAATTATTTTTTTAATTTTAAGGAATTCTTTTAAATTCTTTAATGTAAAGATAAATCATAGACATTGAAGGAACAAAAAGGTTGAGATCTTTGTCATCTTCCTCCTCACTTCCTTTCTGTAGACCATATACATTAAATTAGATACAGCTACCAGTTAGTAAGGATAGACTCTATAGCTTCTTTTCTAAGGGTTAAGAGAATATGACTACCTAGTTTGGGGAAAAATCAAATGTATCTTGAAACAATTGAAGCACTTCTAAAACAATGGATTTGAAGGTTGTTCAGTTATAATATAATAAACCCTTTTAAAATAAAAAATAATAAGCCTCCACCCCTTTTTTAACCCCTTACCTTCTATCTTAGAATCAATACTATGTTTTGGTTTCAATGCAAAAGAGGGGTAAGAGCTAGGCATTGAGGACTAAGTGACTTGTCCAGAGTCATAGAGCTTCAAAGTTTCTGAGACTGGATTTGAACTTGGGTCTTTTTGACCAGGTCCAGTGATCACTGAGCCTCTTATCATATATTTTTAAGAGTTGTTCATACATGTTGGATGTTATTGCTGTTGATGAGAGGCGATATTTTTGGAGAGTAAGAGTATTGGAGAGGAAAGATGTGTTTTCAAATCCTGCCTTCACTTCTTGCTAGTTATATGACTGTAGTCATCTGATTTCTCTGACTTCCAGTTTCCTCATCTATGGAATCAGAATAATCTTGGCATCTCCCTTACAATATTGTTGTGAGGATCAAATAAATGATGATGTCTGGAAAGCACTTTGCAAACTCCAAAGCACTACATAAATGTCAGCTATTTCTGTTAACGATGTGAAAGATCATTTAGCTGATTGGATGTTTGCTAGAAAAACGAGATCAAGGGAGCTATTGAGAATGGCATTACATTTTCACTTTATCTCCTTGTGACTAGTGAGTCATAATTTTTCCAAAATGTTAGGTCCAATTTCTTTTTGAAAAGCTAGAAACAGTGTAATGCAGACACAGCTGAGAAAAATACTAGGGAAAATGCAGTGTAAATCTGGTAATTTTCTTTTTTTAAAAAATGCTTTTTTATTATGACCTAGAAAACTTTCAACAAACACGAACATATGCAAAGAAGGCCAGGAAATGAGGATTGTCTATGAGACTGTAATTTCAATTACATAAACTTTTTTTAAGATATTAAATTTAACTTGATAAAGCTTGGAATTTTTATGGGATAATAAAAAATGTGCTAGATTTAAATCAGACAATGTGGGTTTAATTCTTGGATCTGTCATGACCTAGGGCAAACTAGGTAACTTCTCTGGGTTTCAGATCTCTCATCTGTAAAATGAGGGGTTTGTGCTAGATAGCCTCTGATGGCACCTCCCAACTTTAAATCTGTTATATTATGATTCTGTCCCAATTGAGGGGGTGGCAGCAGAGAGTAAAGAAGAACACAATGTCAGTGGAACTGGGTCTAGATTTACACAGATAAGGTATTTTATCTGTGAAAACAAAACTGCCTGTGACTCACTTGAGAATGTTTGTTATAGACATGATACCCTCTCTTGAAGTCAAGATGTTGTTCTCAAATCTAATTTGGGGTCTTATCATTAAATTTTTGATGTTAATCATTGAAATATTGAGATAAGGATGAGCTGTTGGGTTTAAAAACATCCCAAAGATATACTCTTTAGTTTAAATTTCCTTCCTTTTAATCCTGCTGCCACAATAAAGCACAGTACCTTTTTGGTCACCTGAAGTCATGTAGGAGCCAATATTATCCACTGGACTAGAAACCTAGGAGGGAAATATTAGGTAGTTGCTATCCTATCTTTGGGGCTGTGGAGGCCTTATTGGAATAACCCAGTTAAAGTGGAGGGGGAAATCAAATTTCCTGGCTCTTTAATAGACACTATTACAAAAGGCATTGAACCTGCCAGATTATTACTTGGAGAGAACATGAGTTTGAGTCACCCAGTAGGACTGAGCTCATTAACTCTTCATTTCTCTGAGCAGGTAGACAGAGGAATTTATTGTTCTACTTAAAAATTTAAATAAAAAAATCTAACTTTAATAGAAACAAGACATGACCTAGGAATTAATAAAAAAAATTAAGAGAAAAAGTGGTTCCAAGTTTAAGGCAGGCAGTTAATAATCTTGTGATTATTAGAATGATAAAATAGTTCTCTAATTCTTCATATTATCTTAATGCCTTGCTACCAAAAAGACTGGCATTTTACAAATCCTAATGAATATGTCAAATCCATTTGTGCTCCCATAGCTTATCTTTTTTTCTTTTTTGTCTCCAAGGAAGGACATGAATCACTGCCATAAATGTAATGAGGGAGGGGTAGCTGGAGTTTTGATGTAGCGTGCTAAAATTTGGATGCCAGCGGTTCTTAAATTTTTATGTGTCTTGGGCAGTCTAGTGGAGCTTATGTATTCCTCAAAATAATATACTTAAATGCGTGAAATTAAATTTACATGCTTACAAAAAAACCCACATTGTATTAAAATAAAATTATAAAAATGTTTCTTAAATGGCAAGTTCACAATTCTCATTCTACAATTAAGCTTAATCGCCTAATTAGCAAGAATAATTGGTTAAAATAGAAGCCTTTCAACACTCCACGTGAAACTGGAACTTCCCCCACTTTATTTTGTACCCTATTTTACAGAAGCTACCCTAGCAGTAACCATTTGATATCCTTATCTGTCTCCTTCATCCCCAAATGAACAGTCCTTAATGCCAATATTTTAAGTTACACTTCAATGCAAGATAATTTTTTAAAATAATTCATTTGTGAAATTAGCTAGTATAGTGAAGAAGCAGAAAAGTCATATCCTTCCCTTCCATCATATTTGTTTAAAAGCAATCAAAGAACTGATGACTTGGAAAGTAGCTTCATGAGAGAGCATTTATTGAGAAAAAGACAAAGAATAGAAACAAATGAAATTTTCTAAATAAAGTGGACCCTGTATAATATTTGATTTGCATGTTAATAGTGACTCTCCCAAATCAATGAAAGATTAACTATTACAAACTGTTACTACTTCGATTTATCCTATTGTACCCATTTGTCCTCTGGCTTGCTCCATTGCTTCTTAAGAATTAGTTATTCAATATTGTTGGCTAAATAAAAGTTATTTGTTGCTATTTTTAGTACCTGAGATTTCCTCTTTTTGGTCTATAGCTAGTCCTACAGTCGATGTATATTTTTGGAACGCTTATCATCTGTCTTAGAATTAATATCATGTATTGGTTCCAAGGCAGAGGAGCAAAAAAATTAGGCAATGGGGGTTTAGTGGCATGTTCAGGATTACACAGCTAGGAAGTGTCCAAGGCCAGATTTGAACTTAGGATCTCACATCTCTAGTCCTGGCTCCCCATCCACTGAGCTACCTACCTGTCCCCATCAATGAATTTTTACAGTTAATGTTCCCTCTGAGGGTTTAAAAATTTTGTTCATGCTAAGAAGAATGATATAAGCAAAACCCTGATTGTGAGCTACGGAATGTCTTTTTTGGATTCTTATCTACATTCATGACCAGGTGAATAGCTTAGGACCATTTAGATGTAGCACTCTAGGAGTAAGGATGATAATCCAGATCCTTTGATTTCGCTTTCTAATAACATTTACAAAATAAATGAACTAATAAAGAAAATAGTAGTTTTTTCTTGAGAAATTGGAGCTTCTGCTGGATAGTTCCATGTGCTGAAATATCCTTCAACCATAAAGTAAAATATTTAAAGTACAATTTTCCTTTACTCATCTTTCAAGCAAGTATGGTAAAGAAAAATAACTTAAGATTTGAATTGCTTTTTATAGGGGGCCCGCAGGGTTGAAGTCCATGGGTCTAATAATGCCTTCCGTCTGTTGAGGAAGAGTAAAAGAAATCTATGTACTGGAAAATCAATGCAGTTATCTGATAAATGTTTATACATATCACCTATCAATTCTTGGGAATTGATTATATAGCCAATGCTTTTAACTTATTTTTATAGGTGGTTGGTAAATTTGAGGTATGAGGAGATGAAGTAATTTAATATACGAGGGTCAGTGGGCAATGGAATTATAAGAAGATGCTCATTCTTCTAATTCTTTTTCTCCACCTGCAATGTATGGGGTGTTCAGGGAGGACTAGCACCTCTGGTGTGTGGACTTGTCTAATCCTTTTTAGAGCTGCTCATCCACCTTGCACCCAACTCTCACTTGTGGCTCCAAGAAGCTGTAGCATGTGCAGCAGCAGTCTCACCTTGGCAAAACTGGCTTAGCAGACAAGTTAAAGAATATTGAGGATACTCAATCAGCCTCAAACCCTCAGTGAGTTAGGGGGATATCCACCTCCAGCAACTGAATATTCCCCCCAGCAGAATGATTAGATGAGGACAATTTGTTTCAACCATCATTAAGGCAGCTGAAACTTGGCTAGACAATGAAAACCTCAAGCTTGTCCATTATGTCCTGGGCCATCACCAATCATCTTGACTTTTGTCTTGCCACTGGTGGTGTCAAAGTCTAGAAAATTCAGAGCAGAGCTGAGAGGGAAACGAAGTTTTCCCTTCTTGGCCTCACTCCAAAATGGAGGGCAGGAAATAGCTTCATTTTGTTTTTGAATCTTCAGTGTTTAGTACAATGCTGGGCAGTTAATATGTGTCTGATAAATACTTGATGATTAATTGTTTATAAAATTCTTGGTAGCTTTAGTGAAAATTGTCTTTGAGTCTCAGAATATTCTTTTGAGTTAGTATTTGTCATAGGTGGGATAATCCCAAGAATTAACTTTTTATTATGTTGTTGTTTAGTGGCTTTTCAGTCATGTGACCTCATTTGGGGTTTTCATGGCTGAGATACTTGGAAGAGTTTGCCATTTTCTTCTCCAGGTTATTTTACAAATGAGGAAACTGAGCCTAACAAGGTTAAATGACTTGCCTGGGTCATGCAATCAATAAATGTCTGAGGCCAGATTTGAACTCACAAAAATGTGCATAAAGATAATTAGAGCCTACCAAGAGCAAAAAGGGATTAATTCTACTCTTCCCTCTTATTAGAGGTGTTCAGGTAAAGGCTAGATGACCATTTGCATGGTATAATGTAATGAGGATTCTTATTCAACTACAGGTTAGACTAGCTCCTTCTAAGGTCCTTCACTATCCTTACATTTTATAAAATTTTAAAAAATTAGCAAAAAATATCAGTCAAATCTATGAATATTTTTGGCCATTTTTATGAGAGTAATGTTCTTTGTTTACAATGTTTTCTTAAGAGTTACATTCTTTGGCAACATGGAGAGGATCCCATATTAATTAAGCCATTTGGTTATTAAACTTTTTGGTCTCAGGACCTGTTTACACTCTTAAAATTATTGAGGAATGCCTAGAGCTTTTGTTTATGTGAGTTATATCTATAGATATATACTTTACTAGAAATTAAAATATCTTATTATAATGAAAATGGTTTTGACCTTGTAAGCCTCCTAGAAAGACCCCTAAGGGTCTCTGGACCATACTTTGAGAATCATCAGTCTACAGGCAGGTAATCATAAGATGATGGTCATGCCATTGGCATACATACCAAATGAGAAATAATGTTCCCAATAATTTGGAAACTTTTTAAAATAGATTTTAAAAAAGAGCTATTAAAAGGGGGCAGCTGGGTGGCTCAGTGGATTGAGAACAGGCCTAGAGACGGGAGGTGCTAGGTTCAAATCCAGCCTCAGACACTTCCCAGCTGTGTGACCCTGGGCAAGTCACTTAATTCCCATTGCCTATCCCTTAGTGCTCTTCTGCCTCGGAACCAATATATAGTATTGATTCTAAGACAGAAGGTAAGGGTTTAAAAAATAAAAATAAATACAAAACTATTAAAGATGAAAATGTCACTAAGACTTTGGGAATACTCTGTATAATTAAGTCAAATAATGAAAGCCTGTCTCTATCCCCATGAGAAGGAGGGACCTGGAGTTTTCTGGGAGAATCAATGTGGTTTCAGTACTCTGGCATCTGCTGGGAAATAAGGATGAGTGAGCAAATTAGAAACAATGGATTATGCCCCGACTGGACTTTTTGGGAAATCTCTGCTGACTTCCATGGCTTGAAATTTTTATGAGATATGTGGAATACCCTTGTAATAAGTTCAGGGAATTCAGGAAACGTAGCCTCATTCTAAGGCTGATTTAGGGAACGTCCACAAGCATGAAAGATTTACATAAGACACATATTTGTCTTCCTTTTTCTGTACCTTCCCTGCCTTGGTTCAGGCAAATGAAGTCACAAGCTTTTGTGGTTAAGCTGGAGGCTGCCAGCTGAATCTAGGAAGCCCTCTAGTCAGTCACTTGTATAATAGAAGGCTCTTAGTTTCATAGTGGAAAAGAAAAAAATGCTCTAATCCAGAGTGAGTTGTTCCCAGCTACCTTCCAATATGTCAGCCGTAAATAGGTCAGAGAAACCTAAGCACAAATGTTGATGGAATTTTCTTTGGAGTCAGGGCTAAAAGTCATGGATAATCAGAAGCTGCTCCAACCATCTGCACATACATATCCTCTTTGATTCAAGAAGCCTGATGTGTAACCAGCCAGCATCCGCTCCCTTTTGATCCCTCTGCTGGAATCTTGTTCTTTGTCTAGCAGCGTTCAGAAAGGTGTCTGGGTGATTCTCAAGCTCTTAGGTTAGGTCTGGGGAGAAATTCATTTCTCTGAAACAGTAAACTTTTCCTCTTAGCTCTAGAGAAACTGGTACAAAAATGAAACCCTAAAGTCTGGAGATAAGAAAGAATAAAGATTTTCTTATTTGTTAAAAACATTTTTTTTAAGTTAAGAGGCTTTTCAAATCTGCCTGAATATATACATCTTGTCCTCCACTTAGATCTTATCAGAATTTATTTGGAATCTTCCTCCTTTAGGTTTCTTGACCGGGCTATTATTCCATTGCTCTCATTGATATGGCCAGACTTGTCCTTTTAGCCATTTTTTTTTTGGTATTAGAAACAGTTTCACATTTGAGTGTTCATATTGGGGCTGCCTTAAGCTAACTGATCTTTATTTTTCTCCTCTGTCATATGCCTGAACTCAGAACTGAGTGAAGCAGTAAGATATATAGCAAAATGCCTCAAGATTTAGAATCAGTAAACTTGCATTCAGAATTGGGCTGTGTTGCTGCTTGACTCTGCATTCTGCTAACTGTGTGGCCAAGGGCAAATTCATTCAAGCTTGCAGGTCACAGTTTGCTCATCTGTAAAATGAGGAAGTTGGACTAAGCAAATTCTTGTATGTCCTTTAGTCATCAACCTATTCCTTCAAGCTTTGCCCAGATTCAGAACCTTCTTTTTTATTCCCGACTTCTGAAAATTTTTGGTATTCAGTTGTGGGTTGTGTTCAATTTTTCATGACCCCAGTTGAGGTTTTCTTGGTAAAGATACTAGAGAGTCTTGTCATTGCATTCTCTAGCTTGTTTTATAGATGAGGAAACTGAGGCAAAGAATGTTAAGTGATTTACCCAGGGTCACACAGCTTGTAACTAACTGTCTGAAGCCAGATTTGAACTCAGGCAGCACCTAACTTCCCTGACTTCTGGTAATTACCCCTACTTAATCTCTTGATTGGGAAGTAGTTAATGGAGGACCAGCTTTTGGGAGCAGAAAGGTCTTGGATTCTAGTGCCGCCTCTAAAATATACTAGTGATTTGAACACAGACCAGTGGAGCTCTCAGTAGCCCAGGGAATCTTTTTTGTAGACCCAAGAGTTCAGTACACTGTGGAAATCAATAGGTCCCCACTGTTTGCTTTTGATCAAAAACTCCTGCCCCCCAAATTTAACCCTTCACACCACCAAAAAACAAACAAAATTTGACTTTTCATGATCCCATTTGGGAGATAATAAAGTGGTTTGCCATTTCCTTCTCTAACTCATTTTAAAGATGAGGAAACTGAGGCAAACAGTTGCCTAAGATGACTTGCCCACAGGTCACACAGCTAGTAAGGTTCTGAAGCCAGATTTGAACTCAAGAAGTGAGTCTTCCTGATTCCAGGCTCAACATTCTATCAACTGTGCTATCTAGCCGGGTCCCTTCCTATGCTAAAATTCTAAACTTTAAGAAACAGCTAAGAGTGAGGCCATATGCCAGGGAAGCGACAATACTTTCTGCCTTACAAATCATCACAGTTTTGGACTGAAATAAATACTGCATGTAATCATATTACAGTGACTATGTATCATTTTGCAAATGTAAGCCTCTGCTCCTAATTATATACTCTGTTTAGCTACAGGAAAGGTGCCTGACCTATATCAAAGAGGTTTTTCTTGGAGTTGATGAGCATATTTCAAAAATTTAATCTTTAAAAAACAAAAAAAATTCCTTTTTTAAAGATTAGCTTAATTGAAGGCCAAAAGGGAGAAGAAAGAAAAATAGCCTTCTGAATACCCACCTCTCAGAATTCAGAGCAGGAATTCAGCCTAGCCATTAAAAGAACCTATTTATCTTAAGGGAAGAGGTAGCCGGGGGCAGCCTCTAAGAAAGATAACTGTTATTGGCTCCTAAATCTTTTATTATTCAGAGAAGTGAAAGTGATTTGTCAGACTTCCTAGTTTATTGATGTTTAGAGGAGATCAAGAAATAAATGTCACGTGATTTTTTGGGGGGATGGTAAAGTAGTCATAACTAAAAAATGAGAGCATTTCCCCCATTTCTCCCCATTTTCCATCTTTTTCTTTAAAGAAATGAGAAGAGAGACTAAGAAATATCTTACGTGTTTCCCAAGGACCTGGAAAGACCTGAGATGATCCTAGATGATCTCTACATTTCTTTTCTGTATTTAGTTGTTTTCAGTTGTGTCTGACTGTTCATGACTCCATTTTGCATTTTCTTGGCAAAGATACTGAAATAGTTTGCCCTGCCCTTTTCCAAGTCATTTTACAAATGAGGACATGAAGGCAAATAGTGTTAAATGACTTGCCCAGGGTTACACAGCTAGTAAGTGTCTAGAGCAAGATTTGAACTGAGGTCTTCCTACTCCATATTTGGAACTTTAGGCACTCTGCCACCTTTTTTGTTGTTGAGCCTCTTTTCCAGTCATGCTGGATTCTTTGAGACCTCTTGTGGGATTGCAATTTTTTCTCCAACTCACTTTACAGATGAGGAAGCAAATAGTGTTAAGTGACTTGCCCAGGGTCGTGCAGCTAGTAAAGAGTCTGAGGCAGGATTTGAGCTCAGAAAGATGAGTCTTCCTATCTCCAGGCCAGGCATTCTATCCACTGTGCCACCTATTTATCTACTGCCCCAATTTCCCTTTAGTTCTAAGATTTTAAGCTTTGGGGCAATCAATTAAATAAACCAGATTTAAAATCTGTTGACAAAAGCATTTAAAAAAACAAACTAGTAATATAATAAAGAGAAAGACTTTACATATGTACCTATATTACCAACAATATTTCAAATTCCTATGATTTAAATTTCACTGTAGGGGGCACCTGGGTAGCTCAGTGTATTGAGAGCCAGGCCTAGAAATAGGAGGTCCTAGGTTCAAATCTGGCCTCAGACACTTCCCAGCTGTGTGACCTTGGGCAAGTCACTTGACCCCCATTGCTTAGCCCTTAGCACTCTTCTGCCTTGGAACCAATACACAGTATTGACTCCAAGACAGAAGGTAAGGGTTTTAAAAAAAATGAAAAAAATTTCACTGTAGTAAGATTTTTTTAATAGAAAAGGGATTCTCACCTATTATTAACACATAAATTTATCCTCCAGTCACACCTCTACTAAAGTATCAGAAAAAGAAATATAGGGGGAAATTCATTTTGATCCTTTCCCTAAATCAACCAATCTCAATGAGCATTTATTAAGTGTAAACTATATTCTAGACTAAGCTAGGCACTGGGAGATACAAAGCAAAAAGGAAATGGCCTTTAAGCTCAGGGAAGTTACATTCATTGTGGGAAACAACACAAAAATAAATTGAATATGAAATACATGCAAAATAAATAGAAGTGATGTGGGGGAACAGGAATTAGCAGTTGGGGGGATAAGAAAAAGTCTCGTGTAAGAGGTAATGCTGAAGCAGAACTTTGAATGAGGAAGAAGTAAAGAGAGAAGGCATTTGTGCTAAGCTCTAGAGACACAAAAGCAAAAGAAAATCTGCTCTAAGGGAGCTCCTCGTCAGCTGGGAAGCACTCATAGTCTTGGGTCCAGGAGCAAACCGCCTGATATGAAATTGTTTTTAGAGAAACGCTTTCAGAGCTCAAAACAAAACAAAACAAGCCAAACCTAACTTATAAAAGAACTTTTTTAGAGTATAACATATTTGCAAATTCCTGTTACTAGATACTTATGACTTTATTTAAAGTGGAAAGTATTTTTAGATGGAAAACTTAATATTTAGCAGTGAGATGTAAAGTGGGAAAGAATGTAAGTCTGAGGCTTTGGTTTATAAGGCAACCTTAATCATATTTATCATTTATAGTCAACTTGTTCTTCTATTGGGCAAGACATTGATTCCTTATTTTTTTAGACCCTTACCTTCTATCTTAGAATCAATAGATTGGTTCTAAGGCAGAAGAGTGGTAAAAGCTAGGTCAGTGATTCCCAAAGTGGGCACCACCGCCCCCTGGTGGGTGCTGCAGTGATCCAGGAGAGCAGTGATGGCTACAGGTGCATTTATATTTCCTATTAATTGCTATTAAAATTAAAAAATATTTCCGGGGGCTAAGTAATATTTTTTTCTGGGAAGCGGGCAGTAGGACAAAAAAGTTTGGGAACCACTGGGCTAGGCAATGGGGATTAGGTGATTTGCCCAGGGTCACACAGCTAGAAGTGTCAGAGGTCATATTTGAACCCAGGATCTCCTGCCTCTAGACCTGGCTCTCAATTCACTGAGCCACCTTGCTGCACCCAAGACATGAATTCTTGTGTATGTTTGTATGTACCATATTTATGCATGTATGAATTTAATTTTAGTTGATAAATTTTCTTTTGACACAGTAGATACTTGTCCATTTCCCCCAAGTCTCTTGTCCCCCAAAGCACTTTCTTCCAAAATAGTTAAGCAAAATTCTAGTGATTACTTACCTTATAATCAATAAGGTATATTGGTTCCAGGGTAGAAGAGCAGTAAGGACTAGGCAATTGAGGTTAAGTGACTTGTCCAGGGTCACACAGCTAGGAAGTATTTGAGGGCACATTTGAACTGGAGACCTCCTGTTTTTAAGGCTGCCTCTCTATTCCTTGGGCCACCTACCTGCCCTGTGATTACTTTTTTAAAAAGGCCATTGAGCTGGGTTCACTCCCAATAATATGTTTTGAAAGACTGATCACTGTATCAGCTGTTTAATTGGTGAGTCATATATTTTTATTTGTGATGCGGGGGTGTTAGAATTGATCCTTGAGGGCTTCCGATGACTACTTCCTTTTCTGCAGCAAATGAAAGTCAATTTGAGTATGAATTGAAAATAAAAGTGGCATTGAGGTGAAGAGGATATATTTTCACCGGTGATTGCAGTTGTGATTTAACTTTGATTTCTGAAAAGAACTCCAAAATAAGATTATTTGCAAAAATACAAAAAAAGGAAGCTAGTTTCAATTAGTCTACAACATAGGCACATTTTATATACAGTAAAAGCTGATGGCCTGGGATAAAATTTTCCTTTGTGCCGTCAGTGAAGAGAAGATTTTAACTTTAAAAATTTCAATTATGGAAATACAATTTTTAAGAGGTAAAATAATTTTCAGTTAATAGATAGTGATTGATTTCAGGGGACAAAAGACTTGCAAGTGAGTCCTTTCTTTGACAAACAAGCTGTATCACCATGCAGAAAGTCACTTAATCTCTCAGGGCCCTTGGTGAATCTCTAAAATAACACATTACAAAATAGGTGACATTTCCATCTGTGAAAGAGTGTTCACTTTGGAAATTTACTACACTGATTAATTAAGATTGCTTGGGAAATTTTACGTTTACACAAGAGAAAGTTAATAACCTGAGCAATGTCTATTTACTCAGACATATTTTGATATAGTTTCCTTTTATATTATTTTTATGATAGTTCTCCTATCCCTTATAATATTTTGTGCTTTATTTATGTATTTTAAATTTTTGTTAGTACCTCTTGTTTTTATATCACAGTAATACCTAAATAACCCCTTCTCTGTGTGACTAGTAAACTTTCCTTTTGCAGCAATTTTTGAAAATGTCAAAGTTAAATCAACTAATACATGAACTTTTTCTAACAACATATACAACATTCTTTATCCATGGTATATTTGCAATTATACTGATATTAGTCTTTAGTGTTTCATACATGATTGTCTTCAAGATAGTACATGCATCTTAAAAATTTTGAATATGATTTATTTTTCTATAAGTTATTCCTGGTTTCTGTTATTGCCATATAGAAATATCGACAACTTTTGTGTTTTCATTTTGTATCCTGTTAATTCACTGATGTAACTAATTATCTCATTTATTATCTTGGTTAATTCTCTGGAGCTTTGTAACTAAACCACTATGATATCTATTAAGAGGAATCATTTCACCTCCTTTTTGCTTTCTTTTTTGCTTTTTTTATTCAAAGGTTTTATTTTTCCAATTTCACGTAATAACAATTTTCAACATATGTTTTCTGAAAACATAAGATCAAAATCATTTCCCTCCCTTCTCCATCTTGGAGATGGTAAGTAGTTTGACCTAGGTAATTCATATATTATCATGCAAAACATACTTTCTTATTGGTCATAATTATAAGAGAATACTCATAAAAAACCAACCCCCTCAAATAAAACCATAAATAAACTAATGTGAAAAATAGTATGCTTTGACCTACATTAGACTCCGACAGTTCTTTCTGTGGAGGTGGATTGTTGCTTTTATTTTTGCCTTTAATTTTGTTCTTTGTCTTATTGCTTCACTAGCTTTCCTAGAACCATCTCAAATAATAGAGAAGAATTATGGACCTTACTTTCTCCCCTTGTCTTTAATTTAGAAAGCTTCTAGTGGTTCTCTAATCCAAATAGTGTTAGCTTTTTTTTGTTTGTTTGTTTTAGAGATATACTTTAGGCATGTTTATTTATTGAAATAGTCTGGACAAGACTTAAGCTTGACTACTCTTTATTAGAGTAGGCACAATTACTTGAAAATGATAAAAGTAAATTTCAGAAAGTTCTAAGTAAATATTCTTTAAAAATAACTTAAATAGGGGCAGCTGGATAATTCAGTGGAAAGGGAGGGAAGAGGGGGAGACAATTTTGATCTTATATTTTCAGAAAGGCCTGGAGATAGAAGGTCCTGGTTTCAAATTTGAACTCAGATACTTTGAAGCTGTGTGACTTATATGGGGACATATAAGTCATATAATCCCCATTGCCTACCCCTTGCTTTTCCCCTGCCTTGGAACTAATACATGGTATTGATTCTAAGATGAAAGGTAAGGGTTTTATAACTTAAACTTTTTATTAACTTGTACCATTTGATCTGTGTATATTTTAAGTTGCATTATCACTTTTTCACATCTTGTAAGGAGTCCAAAATTTGGTGGCATCTTTATTTTAGCTGATGCAAAAATATTATGATTAAAATAACCAGCAGATCTACTCCACTTCACATCTGTTTATTGTCTACTTTCTACTTTCTTCAGTAAATGCTCTTTTCAGGGAGATCTGGTTAGACTCAGTTTCATACCATGATCTCCTTAAACTCATTTGCTCCTCAGCTGCTTTCTGATGTTTTGTGATGATAAAGTCAGGAAGAATGATTGGTTTTCAATAATTATAGGAGAAGATCTATGTTTCAGAAGTATCTTTAAAAATCAGTTGGAAATCAGTCACCGATAGGCCTCAAAGAGGGGAATATTCCCAAAGTATAGGAAAAGCCAAAAATAATGCTTTTATTTGGGGGACAAGGGAGAGAGAAAGCAACCAATAAAGCATCAGAAATTATAAAAGCAGTGTACATCTGTATCATGCATTGTGGTTTCATAGTTATCTAAGTTCTTTATTTCCCTATTAAACCATACATTCTATGAAAACAGAAATAATATATTTTTAAAAATTTATATCTCTTCCAACATTGAACGCTCAATTTGCTACATACAGTAGGAGCTCAAATGTAGAAATGAAACCAAGGTCTATAAAAGCATTTTCCTTATAATTCTACTACTTTCTCATTAGCATAAAATCTGTATAAGTAGTGTATATACACATTTCATCTTAAATGTAGATATACAAAAAATGCTAGACTCTCACCACTCATTTTAGACACTGCTAACATTGCTAAATGCACTACAGAGAGATATTCATTTTAAGAACTTGATTATATAGCAAAAAATGCTGCCTTGAAGGCTCTTTTTTTAGAAAAGATGTCTCATGATGTCAGAATTATATAAGATTTCATTACAACTGTAGTCCCAGGGATGAGT
The DNA here is from genome assembly GCF_016433145.1 of Gracilinanus agilis. Classification (NCBI taxonomy): domain Eukaryota; kingdom Metazoa; phylum Chordata; class Mammalia; order Didelphimorphia; family Didelphidae; genus Gracilinanus; species Gracilinanus agilis. Next base: position 432,436,290 of record NC_058133.1, on the reverse strand, counting down.
TAGTTCATTGATTAGCTGAGTATCATATCAAGTATTGAACAAGAAGCTTCCGTATGCTTGATATATATATTTACCTGGATTATGGAATATTTCTCATGTAAGGACCCAACAAAAATTGTGATGAGTTTGTTAAACACTCCTGTTCACAGGTTGTTGTTGTTCAGTTGTTTCAGTTGTGCATGACTCTTTATGACCCAATTTGGGTATTTTTTTATCAGAGATATTAGAGTGATTTGACATTTCCTTCTTCAGCTCATTTTAGAGATGAAAAATGGAGGCAAACAGGGTCGAGACTCATCTGGGGGTCACGCAAGTGTCTGAGGCCAGATTTGAACTCCCAGCCCAGCACTCTGTCCACTATGCCACTTAGTTGCCCATTTACAAGTTACAGTGTCCTAATTACATATATCTTCAGAATACTGCAAAGCTTCCTTAAAGAAAGTCATGGTAATGTGAAAGAAGTTTACATCACAAATCACTATTTCCAATGAAAAAACAAAGTAAATAAAAAATGAATATTACTCAGATGATGCCTTAGAGCTGTATGGACAACCCACCAAATTAATAAATTTCTCTCTCTCTCTCTCTCTCTCTCTCTCTCTCTCTCTCTCTCTCTCTCTCTCTCTCTCTCTCTCTCTCTCTC
>NC_058133.1:432328282-432435300 GCF_016433145.1 Gracilinanus agilis | reverse complement strand
TTCCTTTCCCTCTCTCTCTCTCTCTCTCTCTCTCTCTCTCTCTCTCTCTCTCTCTCTCTCTCTCTCTTCCCCCACCCCTGCTTCCCCACAGGTGGATAATAAGTAGGGCATCTGAGGCCAGATTTGTACTCATTCAACTCTAAGGCAACTCTAGGCTCTCAATCCACCGAGCCAACCAGCTGTGTTCAAAAAAACTAAATTCTAATGGGAGAAAATACTACTTAAAAGAAAGCTGAAAAGTGGAGAAGTTACTCCCCATGGGGAAATGGTAGTGAAAGTCTATAGAAACAGAAATTTGCCTAAAGGGGAATAAAGATGTGGCTACGTTGGATTTTTCCTCACAATGCAGGTTCTGAGAGGAATTGGTAAATCAGAGGAAGAGGCACCGGGGCAATGTACTTGCAGTGTGAGAAGTTCACAAGTTGAGTAAATTTTCTTTTGTGATTTTTGAATGAGAAATTCCAGAGGGTGGAGAGTAAATTCTGTTGAGGATGAAGACCTCCTGGAGAAGGTGGTGCTTTATGCATTTAAAAGACACAAGATAGATTCACACAGGCTGCAACAAACTATTAATGATGGCTTGTGTAGAAGAGGCACAAAGCAAGGCTAACTGACTCATGGGAATTTTTGGTGGTTGAGAAAATGTTTATAGCCAAAGGCCTTATGTGGAATAAGTTAAATCATTACCTAAATCGATGTGCTGCAAGTATATAGACTTTAATTCTCAATTCTAGTAGCCACTCTTTCACTTGACTCAGATGGCTTTCTTCTTATTTCTGTAAGAGGGGAAAGGACCATGTGGAGGCATGAAAAATGAAGTTGCCTCATATGAATGACATAGACCAATCAACAAGCATTATTACTATATGCCAACTATTATGTTTAGCACTGAGGATACAAAGAAAAAGCAAAAACAGCCCCTGCCCTCAAGGGGTTTATATTTTTTTTTCAAAAGAAGACAACACATTCACACACATACACATATATATCAAAACATACAAGATACAGAATTGATGGAAGGTAACTTTTGAGGGGATGGCACTAGCAGATAAGGGGACCAAAAAAGTCTTCCCAGAGAACTTTAGTTGAGTTTTTAAAGCTTTAGAAGCTTTCACTGGATCTTAAATGTAATCAGGGATTTTAAGACTAAGAAGTTAGGGAGGAGAATATTCTAGGCATGAGAAATTATCAGTGCAAAAAAAGTATGGAGGTAGAAGATGGCATGTAGAATGAGTAGGTCAATTTGGCTATATCATAGAATGTGTTGAGAAGACTAGAATATAAAAAAGATTGGAAGAGTTGGAAGAAACCAAGTAGGGAAGAGTTTAAAATGTCAAACAAAGAATTTTATATTTAATCATGGAGGTAATTGGGAAGCCACTGGAATTTATTGAGTTGGGCGATGGTTGACATAGTCACAACTATGCTTTATGTAAATCACTTTGACTGTAAATTAGAGGATGGATTGGAGTGGGGAGAAACAAGGCAGAAAGACTAGTCAGAAGGGTATTGCAATAGTTCAACTAGGTCATTGGTTATGTAAGTATAGAGAGAAAGGAGTATATGTGAAAAATGCATGGAGAAAAAATTAAAATATTTGATCTTTGATTTGAATGTAAATGTATATACGTATGTTTACACACACACTCACACATACATAAATAAATATGTGTGTATGTGTGTAATATATATATCGAGAGAGAGAGAGAGAGAGAGAGAGAGAGAGAAAAAAGAGAGAGAGAGAGAATAGTCAAGGATGAAACTGATATTGAGATCCTATGTGAATGAAAGAATGATTTAGACAATTATCAGTGAGAGCAGAACAGTAGAAAAGTTGCAGGAAAAGATAATTCAACTTTGGACATGTTCAGCTTGAGATGCAGATGAGATATCAGTCTGAAATATCCAGCAGACTTGGTGATATGGGACTGGACCTTGGGAGAAGGATCAGCACTGGATAAATAGATCTGAGAATTATCTGCATGGACGATCACTGAAAGCATGGAAGTTGAATCAGTAACCAATGAAAGACTTTAGGAAGAAGAGAGAAGATGGTGCAGGACAGAGCTTTCAGAGATACCCATAGTTACTGGGCAAGTCAAGAATGAAAATCCAGCAAAAGAACCTAAAACTGGAGCAGTTAGGCAGGATGAAAATGAAGAGAAAGCACAGTCATGAAAACCCAGAGGACAGAGCCTCCAGGAGGAGAAGGTGGTCAATAGTGTCAAATGCTGCAGAGAAGTAAGTTTTGAAAAGAGACTCATAGATCCTTAGATTGAGATCAGCAGTAATTTGGAGATTGATGTAAGTTGAATAATAGTCAGAAGCCAGATTGCAGAGTAAACGTTTAGGAAATAAAAAAGACTGAGAAGCAAAGAAGTAGAAGCCCCAATAACTTTTATTTTTCTCACACAAGTTTGGCTAAGAAGGGTAGAAAATTTGTAGAATTAGACCTGGAGGATTTTGTAGAATGTAATGAAACTTTTTTTTTTGAGGACTAGGAAAATGAGGATGTTTGTGGGCAGTAGGAAAAGGGAGAATATATACAGAGAGATAGAAGATAAGTGGTAGGGGAAATGGAGGGGGCAATATATTTGAGAAGCTAGGAAGGATCAAGGGCGTATGTGTAGGAGTAAGCATTAGATAAAAGGAACACCTCCTCATCATAGACTGAAGTGAAGGAACAGATAGTAGGGGATAAAATTATAGTGACATGAGATGAGATGAAGGGCCTCAAGTTTTTTCAGTGAAGTATGAGTAGAAGCAAGAATGTGCTGGACCCAGCTCACACCAGCTCCGGAGAGCCAACTTCAATTTTAAGTGTGATAGTTTATATCTCAGAAATTGACTTTAAATGAGGATTTGGTTTATTGTTTTTGTTACAAAACTAAGTGATAGAGAAAATATTAATAATGCTCATTAAATTTAAGCATGTGTTGTGCATACAGTGGGTGTTTTTGGAGAGGCGGGATGTGAAACATTTGGCAGGATACTTTTGAGAAGTCTTCAGCATGGAGGCTTGGAATAGGGCATGACAGGGAAGCCAAGAGTGAAGAAAAGATGTGGAAAGCTGCTGTGTTGAGGAATATAGACAATTAATTGGGAGTTGAACTGACTTGTTGTAGGGAAGATCTAGATGAAAATAACCTTCATTTATGTTTGTAGACCCAGTCAGGAGGTTTCCTAAATTCCTTCAGTTCCATTCAGAAACTAACGAGTAGACATGATGTAAGTGGATAGTGGCAATAATCAAAAGTTAGAGTTTAAGGCATGACTGGCAAAGGACAAAAGAGCAAGGAATTAAAAAATAGAGAAGAGCCAAGATAGGGAAGGGAGGAGAGTGTAGCTAGATCAAGGTGAGAGATAGCCCAGGATTAGAGGTAATCTTGAGAATAAAGCATAGGGTTAAGAGGGGGTAAGATACACAGAGAAAAGGAAAGAAAAACTATTATGAAAATTTAAAGGAAATTCAGAGTTTCTAAAAAAAGCCAGTGATGGCACAATGGATAGAAGAACATTGGGATCAAAGTCAGTCAGATCTGAGTTTAAATCCAGTTTCAGATACTTTCTAGCTGTGTGACCCTGGACAAGACATTTGACTTCAGTTTCCTCAACTACAAAATGGGAAATAGTGATATCACCTCTCTCCTACAGTTGCTGTGAGGATCTCATTCACATGATATAATATTTGTAAAAAGCTCTTAGCACAGAGCCTAGCACATAGTAGGTGCTATATAAATGCTCATTCCTTTTCCTCCTTTCACATGGAAGAAGGATCTTTGGGAGTGATGGTCCTTGTACGTGGCTGAGGTACAACTGAGAAGTTGGTTTGGAAAATGAGTAGCATGAACACTTGGGAAATTAAGGTATTTAAGGGTAAAGTAATCTTCATGTTGGAGTCCTATGAAATAAAGAAAGGAGTCAGAATGGAGAACAAGCTTATGAGTAAGGCACTACACTCATGGAGAAAGGAGGGAGAAAGTCCCGAAGGTTGTGTAACAGCTACTGGGTTGCCTCATTTACTATGAACATTTAGCATTAAAGAAAGCTCACCATGCTAAATGAATTTTTTTACAAAATCAATACAAATTGTATTTAGTATGCACTAAATTTTGGGCATATTTTAAAGCAGAAACCATTCAATGTTTCCATGACAAAGAATGGAAGTGGAAAGGCTCTCTTTCATATTTAATGTTTTTTCGCTTCATAAAGCAATTTCATGTAGATCTCTAAGGTGTTGTGAATTTTTTGATTGACATGTAAGTGCTGTATTTAAGAAAAAAATTAGAATGTTATGAAATCACCTTTAAGAAAAGCATTACAGAATAGTCCTTTGATTTTCCAAATTCTTGGACTCATTAGCCTTGAATTTGAGAAGAATTCTGCCTGTTTAAATGACTTTTCTTTGGCGGCTGATGACTGCCCACCAGAAAGGTTGCATTTGGGAAATCAGTGGATTACTAATCCCTAACCCTCTAAACAATAACCATATGAACAATGAAAAAGAAAACCTTACAGGATTTTTTTTTCAGATTTGGAATTATAATCAATATGTAATTGGATGAACAGATTTCCTTCTGGAATAAAGGCAAAACCAGAAAACAGCTCTCTGAAAAGGCAATGAAATTTTTATTGCCTTTTTCAGCTTTGTGCTTATGTGAAGCAACATTTTCAGCTTGGACAAGAATAAAACCCAAACTAGAAAACTGTATCTTGTCCTTACGTTTTTAATTATCTGGAGAGAACAACTAGTGAGTGTGAAAGAATAATAGCAATCAAAGTAATCAATTTAAAAATGTTTTCATTATCGCACATATTTTTATAGTATAAGAGGCAATGTGACAATTGTGGAGGGCTAGTATCAAAATGAGGAAGATTTAGAGTAGAATCCTTCATCTGACACATATAGGCTGTGACCCCGAGAAGTCACTTAACCTCTCAATGCTGTAGGTAAGAAGTTGGCAAACACCTGACCAAATGTAGCCCGTAGCTCTCTCTAGTACAGACCAAACCAGTTTAAGTGTCATTGGGAAATATTTAACCAAATAAATAAAAACACAAAACATAGATAATATCAATGTGTGGTTTTCCAAGTCAATATGTAGCCTGTAGGAATCCTTACATACCTTTTAGTGGCCTCCATTTTAATTTCACTGTTCTAGATAACTCTTTAAGAAGATAAATTGTAGGGGATGGGTTGGGGGTTAAGGGGGAGTACTACAACTAGGTGGGTCAGTAGATAAAGAGCCAGACCTGGAGATAGGAGGTCCTGGGTTCAAATATGACCTCAGATACTCCCTAGCTATGTGACCCAGGACAAGTCCCTTAACCCCAACTGCCTAGCCCTTACTGCTCCTCTGTCTGAGAACCCATATACATGGTATTGATTCTAAGATCTAAGATAAGGGCTATTTTCAAAAATAAAGAAAAAAAAAGAAGATAAAATTCAGAGAAGTTTCTGGCTTGTATTATTAAAAAGAGCTTCACATTTGGAAAGTTCCTTATACCAATGAAATCAGTGTTCTTATCCCTATATTTAAATTATTTAAAGTGTAGATTTTTATTTTAGGTCAATGATAAGAATAGATGAAAAGCATGTAAATAATTTTCAATATAGTGAATAATTTAATAAAAAACATTAGATTTTGATTGTTCTCACCACCCACCTCCTTCTTTTCTACTTATGTGCTGCTGAACAGAACCAGAAATCAGGAAACAATTTTGACTGAATCTACTACAAATTTATGCTATTTAATCTTAACTGGGTCCTCACACAACAGGACAGTTCTAGTGTTCCTTAAGTCAGTTTCCTGTCTCATTCACTGCAGTGGCTACTCTAAACTTCTTTTCCTCTCAAGCCTCCCATGCTTCTCCCAACCCAACTCCCAACAGATGAGAACATTGCCTTACCACTTACTGAAAATATTGAAGCTTTTTTCTAGAAGTTTCTTTTTCTCTCATTTCACCACACTGTGACATCAACCCCCACATCTCCCACTGTCTGTTGATTCTTCTGGCCAAAGTTGACTCTTACACATGTATCCTTAAACCATAATTGCCCTCAAAATCATCTCCATCCTTTCTCCAGTCTAACTTGTCCAATATTCCCCTAAATATGGATTTACCATATGGTTCTATCCTGGTCTCTCTTCTCTCTTCATAGATCTTGTTTTATGATTTCATCACATCATGTGTGTTTAATTATCACCTCTCTAAAGATTATTTCCTGATATACATATCTCGGTGAGTTGTGACCATATTGATTCGTCTATGGAATCAATACAGTACTCTGTATATTTAAGGTTCATAAACCTCTAGCTAATAAAGTTAGGCTTTAAAAAGGTACTTTAATGGATAGAATGTTGGATTTTCATTGAAGAAAAATCTGAGTTCATAATCCTGCCTTTGTCACTTACTAGCTGTATAACCCTGGACAAACCTTTTAATCTATTTTTTGTTTTTTGCTACCATTTCACCTGTTAAATGGGGAAGCACCTACTTCATAGAGTCGTGAGGATCATATGAAATAACACGTCAAGGACTTTGAAACCTCAAAGTGCTATGGAAATGTAAGCAATTATTGGTATTAAAACCTGCCCTCAGATACTTAGTTGTGTGACCCCGGACTTAACTTCTATTTGCCTGTTTTCTGTAAAATGGGGATAATAATAACACATACTACCTAAGGTTGTTGTGAAGATCAAATGAAATGAGATGATAATTGTAAGGTGCCTAGTTTAGTAGGTACTATATAAATGCTAGCTATTAGTGTCAGTATTATGATTTTTATTATCATTGGTGATATTTCATGCTCTATAGATTCTAGTTATATATTAGAGATCACTGAAATTCTTGAGGTTTTTTTGCTATGAGATTTCAGGCTTGGGTAAAGTTAAACTAAATTCAGTAGATTCTTTGGACTGCTCAGAAAACATGATGTTGACACAACTATACCTATTTTTACTTGAAAATAATATCTTTTATCCATTTCCAATCTCCTGACATATTGGATTTCTGTCTGCTTTTTGGACCATGGAGGGGGGGTGGGAACCAACCTCTTACCACTATCATGCATGCTTTCCTCTAGTCTTGCAGGAGATTCAGACCTTTCTGGGGCTAGTGATAAATAGTAGAATATAGGTGGAAAAAAGAGCAAACATCTTACTGTAAGTACTCTGCTTCAGACTGGTCTGAGCTGCCTGACCTGTAGAAACAATTTTAGTCACTTTGAGAAAAATCACTGTTTGAGAACTTGGTGTTCAGTGGTCTTTATATATCTGAATAGAATAATATTTGTCTAGCTTGTACTACTTTCCCTCCAGGATTTAGAGACTCATAGAACCATTAAAGTTTGAATGGATTTCAAAAGTTTTTTAGCCCAATCTCCTCATTTTACAGATGTGGAAACTGAGGTTCAAAGTTGATGAATACCTTGCCCAAGGTCATATAGTAGTGTCAGAGGAAAGATTCGAGGACTTTTTCTTACAAATTGGTGAATAAAATTAGTGCCCTTAATTGTCTATTCCAATCTTGTGGAACTAACTAGAAAGGATAAGAAAGGAACCAAAGCTCTCTTGTATTCTGTTTAGTCATTTTTGTGTTGGGTCCAAATGGGATTTTTTTTTTGACAAAGGTACTAGAGTGGTTTGCCATTTGCTTTTCCAGCTCATTTTATCAATTAGGAAACTGAGTCAAACAGGGTTAATCAATTTCCCCAGGGTCCTGCAGGTGGTAAGTGTCTGAGACTGTGTTTGAATTCAGGAAGATGAAATGTTTGTGAATTCAGGCCCTCTATCCACTATTTTAAACACATTATCTACTATACTACCTAGTTGTTCTTGTATTTGGTGAAACCAAACGGTAGATGGGGCAGAGCAAGACCTTGCTCACTGGAAGAGACACAGGACATGGACGACTGGCATTTCTAACTCTTACCATCTATATCAGTGATTCCCAAAGTGGGCGCCACCGCCCCCTAGTGGGTGCTGCAGTGATCCAGGGAGGCAGTGATGGCCACATGCACATTTGAGGGCGGTGAATAACTGTAAGTGGGCAGTGATAGTATGTGACAGGGGGTGCTAAGTAATATTTTTTCTGGAAAGGGGGCAGTAGGCCAAAAAAGTTTGGGAACCACTGATCTATATGATCTTGGGCAAATTCAACAATGTCTCTGAGCCGTTGGTATTCTCATCAATTAAATGATGGGAATTTGTCTCAGCTTTAAATCTCTGATTTCCATTTTTAACTTGAACAATTCTGCTTATCCTTCCAATCTTTGGTTATTTCAGCCTGAATATTGTTTCCACAAATGTAAATTCTTGGGGGTGGCATTATAAATTGCTTACTTTAGGCTACAGAGTGGGCATGTAACTTGACAAGTCTTAGTTGTTGATATCAAGGTGACAGTATTTAGCATCATGTTTCTGTATACATGGATATTCATATTTTTTTTACTGTAGTATGTTTCCTTGGTTTTCTGCATTATGCTGTTAGGTTAGCAGAGATTTTTTTTCTTCCCTAATAGAAAGAAGCCATAGGTAAGTGATTTCTCCATAAATGATATGCATATTATAAACTACTGCTGGACAACTCCTCGTCTGGAAGAGTCTAGAAAGTAGCACTCTATTTTTTCCTTGTGGGCTCCCACCCTGTCTTACACATTTTGTCTGTATCGCCCCGACTCCCCCACATCCCTAGTGTCTGGCATGGTGCTAGTCATGAATATTTGATGGGTCGTCAGGAATAGAATTCATATTTTCATACTGATTAGGAGCTTGTCGTTCATTTCTTGCTCCTTTTCCATCTTTTCACTGCTAGCACTTTATGGAAATGTATAGAAACATAACTTTTTGCATATTGTATTTGTTCCTTCTCATCCCCAGTGATTACACATGTACTCCCAAAGTTCTTCCTAGAGGGGAGCTGTGCTGGAAGCACAGATTTTAGTTTTAGATTTCTTGGAATTGCAAAGGTATTAATGGACTTGGGGTTTGTTCAACTGGTATTCTTTGCTCTGTCTACATGACCAGCCTTATTTCTTATTTCTTATTACACTTTTCCTCCCCAGTTCTTCATTATTCAGGCAGTCAGAAAGCATTTGTTAAACATTTCTTTGTACCAGACACTGTTCTAAGCACTGATGAAAGGCAAAAATACTACAGCCTACCCACATTGGTTTTCCATTGTCTTTGGGATGACTCGCAACATTAATTCTTTAGAGTCAGAGTTATTACACAACTCAAAGCCATATAACATCCCTGGAAGCATGCTGGTGTTAAAAAGACAGTCCTTTTTGCAGGGAGAAAAAGCGGTCATTAAAAGAGATGCAGCAGCTTCCTAAATGGAATCCAGCCAGCTCTCCTTTTCAATTCATGGTGTTATTTAAGCTTTTTTAAAAACATGTATGAATACTTGTATTTATTCAAAAGGAGATGGGGAGGGAGAGAAGAATGAGAGGAAGTGAAGTGTGGGAAGCTTTAGTTATTCTAACAACCAAATATAATTTACATGTCTTTACCACAAGTTGAATTAAAAAAAAAAAAACAAAACTCAAAACAACTATTGCACCAATGCAAAGAGGGAGCCTATTTATGTAAATAGCCTGATTTTGTGATTCATTGTTGTGTCTAACTTGCTTCATTCTTCCAGACTAATCTAGGCTGACTTTTTTTACCTAGTTCCCAGTTTTGTTAATGTGAAAGATGGAGACTCTCAGGTGATGGTGTCATTTCAGAATGAATGTGTTAGACTGAGGGACTTTTTTATTTTCTATCTTGGAAAAATTCCATAAGTTAATATCTAACACATCAACTTTCATGACTATGTTCATTCGAAAGCAATCCCAGCCCAGACTCTTAGTTTTTTGTTTAGAGTTCTAGCCACTTTATAAAGTTAAAGTGTATTTTCTTTTCTAAATGACTACCTTGCTGACTGGCATAATCTCCAGTTACCTAAAAATCAGGTTGTGAATTATGTCTATGGGCTCTACAGAAAAGTAGCATGTGCAGAGTTGTTTTTCTTCCTCTCCTTTCCCATTTTTAGGTGTTTTTCTCTTTTTCCTATTCCCCCACATATTTCCATAAGCTACATCTTGATTTTATTCATTATAACTCCTTCTAGAAATGCAAGATTATGGATTTTATGTGTTGATTCCCCCTCATATAGCACTTATTGCCATATTCAATAGGTTCCTGTAAATCATATGGTCAATCATTTACTCATTTTCATAATTCTGAGCTCCCATCCCTCTCAATTTCCTCCATTTCAGAACAAAATTCAACACATGGTATTATATTGCAGTAAAGGATATTTACTTAAAGTAACATACAAGGTAAATGACAAGCTGTTAAATCAATGGAAAACACTTATCCTATACCTTTCCATAACTACTACCTTCCAAACCTTTTGAAGAAGAAGGGTACTGCATATCCATTTGTTCTCATTCTCCTATACTGAATTGTTAGATTGGGTATTATAATCTAGGAAACTATAAGATTTTTTATACAACTTTGTGCATAAACTGAAAACTGAGTCTAACAGACACAGTGTTTCAACAAGGACTTAATAAATCACAAGTGAAATATTCACTCTTCTTAAGGAGCTTATATCAGTTAGGAGGAAGTACCATGTATACAGATAAGTGAGCACCTGATAGATGCAAAATATTATATTATAAAATAATTTGGAGGTGGGTGGGAAAATGAATACTAACATCTGTATTGATTAGGAGTGGTCTTATATAAAAGATAGCACCTTACTTGAACCTTGAAAAGAACTAGGCTTTCCAAAAGCTGGCTGTAACAAAAGAGAGAACATTCCAGGGATAGTGGAGAGATAGCCCAAGCAAAGCCATGAATCCAGTCTAATGCTGTGTAGGGGAAACAGAAAGGAGGCTTTGTCAAAATATAGATTGCATATGGAAAAATAAAATAAAATCAGTTTGGAAATATAGTCATCCCCCACTATATCATGGTTCACTTATTGCAGCTTTACTCTATCATGGGTTCAAAAAACATCAAAATCTGTATCATGGAGTTTTCTCTATTTTGTGGGATTTTGAGCGTGAATACTATACTGAACACAATGGAAATGCAGTACACCACTACCCTTTGCACAAGTTTGCCAATGTGAGTTTATACAACAATTCATACTACTGGCTGACGGAATGTAAGGCAACCAGCCACAGTACTATGTTCTGTATCCTGGGTGTTGATTGGCTCAGTGTTTTTAAGAGTATAGGAAAGGTTTATATGAGAGTGGGAAGGGTTTATAAAGCCTTAAAATATCTATAAATAATAAAATAAATATAATGCTACTACTTGCTGATTTTCACCTATTGTGGAGGTCTCTGGAATGTAACTCCTGCGATAGGTGAGAGACCACTGTATAGGTTGGAGTATATCGAGAAGGGCTTTAAATACCAAAAAGAGGAATTTCTATTATATGCTTGAGATAATCAATATTGAAATTTCTTGAGTGAGAGAAGTAACATGGGCAGACTTGTGTATATATTAGTATCAACTTGGATGTGTGCCAGCATATGGACTGGACAGAGTAGTGAGTAAAGGAGGGGATCTAATTAGGAAGTTATCTTAATAATCCAGGGAAGAGGTAATTGCTAAGAGTGTCTGGGTGGTTGTAGCCATGGAAATGGACAGAAGGGGACAGATGTGAGAGATGTTATGGAGGTAGAATCAACAACATTTATCAGCTGATTAGACATGGATGAAGGAGAATGAAGAGTAGAAGATGACTTTAAATTGTAAACCAGGATGACTGCAAGGATGGAGGTGACAGAATAGGGAAATTAATAAGACAGGTGAGTTCAGGGGAAAGACAAGGAATTCTGTCTTGAATATGTTATATTTCTAGAGAAGTTTAGGGAGAAATTTCAGATTCAGTTGTTTTTATTCATTCTGACCCTTTGTGACCTTATTTAGGGTTTTCCTGGCAAAGATTCTGGAGTGATTTTCTATTTTCTTCTCCAGCTCATTTTACAGATAAAACTGAGACCAAGAGGGTTTAGTGACTTGTCAAGGGTCACACAACTATTAAGTATCCGAGATCAGATTTGAACATAGGAAGAGGAGTCTTCCTGACTCCAGGGCTGGTGCTCTATCCACTGTGGTTAGCTGCCACGAGGTGAACATTTAGTAGGCAGTTAAATGGTTGGAAATGAGGAAAGGCTGAATTTATAGTTCTTGACGTTAGAGTTCTGGTACTCCCTAAGTCAGGCAGATGTAGCCGAAAGTATATTCTCCCTCCTATTATACCCTCTTGGGACCTAGAAGAGAAAGCGTTTTGTCCTGCTGCTTCTCAAAATCTTATGAACCAAATGCTTGTTAAAAAATACCTCCTACAGCTTTGACTGTATGCACCTGAGGGGAAATGCTTCCTATGAAGCTAGCTCTGTCTTAAATAAGGCTCAGTTCTCCATGGTCTTTTTTCTGTTGGTCTCTTTCTTGCTCCCTCTGTATTGCTTTCTGTCTGTTTCACTTGGGCTGACTTGGGCATTTTGTCTTTCAGTTCCTCATTAAAGGCCAACTAGTTATCATTAGCTTTGACCACATGTCACAGATCACCCCTGTATCTTTCTGATCCTATACTTTATCCTACTTTTTCTGGACAGTTCTTCATAGTTAGTTGAAAAAAAAAACATTTATTACTACTTATTAGGTACCAGGTGCTATTCTAAGTGGAAGCTACAGAGAAAAGCAAAAACACAGCAGCCTAGGAATTAAATACCCCCTTCTTTTAAAAATTTCAGTGCCGTGGAATGATCAACTGTGATAGACTCAGCTATTTCCAGCAATACAGTGTTCAGGACAATAGTGAGGGACTTATGACAAAGATGGCTACCCACCTCCAGAGGAAAAACTGTTGGAGTCGGAATGTGGATAAAAGCATGCAATTTTTCAATTGTTTATTTGGGTGTATGTTTTGGAGTTTTGATTTACTTAGATTACTTACTTACAAAAATGAACAATAAGGAAATGTGTTTTGCATGATAATATATGTATAACACAAATCAAATCACCTGCCAGTACTGGAAGGGGGAAGAAAAGGAAGGGAGGGAGATAAGTTCAATCATATAACTTAAGAAAACTTATGTAGAAATTTGTTATTACATGTAATTGGTTTAAAAAAAAAAAAGAAACTTCAGTGCCAGATGACTGGAGTTCCAGTCCCACCACTGCCACCTATGTGTACTTGGGGCAAATAAAATAATCTCCCTGATGGTATGAAAATGGGCAGGGTAGAGTTAATATCATTTTCAGGGATTACACATATTTTCATAAAATCCACAATTTAAAATTTTGTTCAAGAAAATTTCAGGGAAAGAAGCTTGTTGACTCCCTGAATCCAGAAAATAAACTGTTTGAAGAAAGATGCCTGCAAAAACTTACACTGCATCAAGAAGATCCAGAATGAGCTTTGAGGTGCAGTTGATTGAACTGAAGGGGTTTGAACACAATTATTTTGGATGTAAGCTTTTATGCCAAAGGGGACTGCCCCTTAATTGGCTTTTTGTCAATGTACCTAGCAAAACATTGCTTTTACTTTCTCTCTTCTATTTCCCTTTTATCTCTAATGTGAAAATGGAGGCAAGGGATGGAATTCTTGGAGGGGGCATGGAATCTTGGGAGAGGAAGAAGAGACCAAACAACATTTGGAAGAGCAGAGTCTTCTGGGAAGGATTTTCCTCAGAAGGGAGCTTTTGGGGGAAGAGCTCATGGAGGAGAGACAGAGAAAACGAGCTCTATAAGCAACCTGAAGGCATCCTTGAAAGTTACATGACCTATTGAGATCTGCTACCATTATTTCACTGACATCTTGATATCTCCTGATGTGCCAGTCAGTGTTTGGGGATTCTGGACTCCATTGGGGAGCAGATCCCTGAACCCCTCTTTCCTTGAACTTTGCCTAACAGTGACCCATATCCTATATAAATAAACTGATTAGGAATATAGGCATAGGATTAGCGGGAAGGGCAGGTGAAGCTTTGTGTTGAGACAGAATTAGTCTCCACAAGGTGATGGACCTGGAAGGGGTTAAACTTTAGGGTCTTCTGCACCCATTGACCATCACCATTTTCCTTCACCCTTATCCTTTTCCTTGTTATCTTCAATAAAAACTAGAAAAGTTAGATTGTGTTTAGATTTACTTGAGAGACAGTTAAGGGAAGGTGTGCTGCAGCTTAATCAGGCAGATATCCATCTTTGAGCCTGACCCCCTGTGGTGCAGAGGGGGGAGACTTATGTGAGCTCCAGTTCAGAACAACAATGAATTGGGTCTCCATATATCCCACCTTGTGTGGAAGATTTCCTTCCAACCCTCAGAGGGTGGTATGCCTTTCCTCGGGTCCCCCTATTTCCAAGGGGACCCCCTCATAGTCTCACTATGACAGTGAGTGAGGAGGGGATTGCTACACAGATTCCACCTTAGTCCCTTGAGGCTTATCCTCTTTCTCCTCATTAGCCACATTAAAACACTATTATAGTTTCCTTTTAGAAAATACAATATTGTATACACCTGTAGTTAGAAGATTTTTAGGGATACAAGACAAATGATTAATTGGGAGACGAGTCTCCCAAATGATCACAGTGGGGATTGTGAAGATGAGATTAAATTTAACTGGCTTATTCCAACAGGGCTCCAGGAGCCCCAGCCAGAGGGCCTAAGGGTCAGTTAACAAGGATTTTAGCCAAGAAGCTTCCAGAGGAAGGGCCTCTCTGGAGGTTGGTATTTCCAGGAAAAAGCCAAGGAAGGGAGTCAGCCTTTTAAACTCATCCACATGGTAGTTCTAAGTAGAAATATAAAGCAGTCCAAGGTCCTCAGCCAGTGCTCCTCCAGGGTCCAGTTCAAGGAAAAAGAGTGCATCCCAGGAAGTTCCAGCCACTTTTAAAGACCATTCCTTTCATCACTTCCTGTGCATTCCTTCCATTTTACGTGTACCAATTACAGCTAAAATTTTGCTTAGGACTGCCCAAGGGGCAATCAGTCAGTTCTGATTTGTCACCCACTTTCACACACATGGGCTACAGATCTCCCCTACTCAAGTGTAAGTATAAGAGTATACACTTATGGTGATTAAATCTAAAAATGGGCAGGGTAGAGTTAATCCCATCTTCACAATGGTATTCAATCATAGATCCAGCAATGGTGCATAATGTGCCTATTATTCCCATAGCTCCTCCAACATTTTTTCTTTTCTTTCTTTTTTTGTCATGGCCAGGCTAATGAATATAAGATAGAACCTCATAATTGCCTTCATTTGCATTCCTCTAATTAGTAGTCATTTGGGAAAGAGAAGCCTAGTTTTCTTCTCTTTTAGTTTATAAAATCTTTAAGATTGTGCTTTCTTGTTTTGTACTATCTTATAGCATAATGATCCAAATAGAAGAGATACTGATAATATAACACTGATTCCTTGACTTTTAAGAACAAGCTAGTCTAGGACAGACTAGAAATAAATTGTCAGTAAGAAAAAAATGAGTTCAGAGTATATCCATTAAATTTCACAGTGAGGCAATTCATAACATTTGTTATTTTTTTCACCTTTTAACCTTTTGTCTTACTTCATAAGGAGTTGCTGGAAGAATATGCAGTAGACAAAACATTTTGTTGAATGCATAAAAGAATGTGAAAAGAAAGGTTTTATAATCAGAAATTAGGGAAGAATACAGTTTGGTAAAAGGGACTTAATTATATACAAAAAATGCTTTATTGAGAAAACTAATATCATATACTCATGATTAAATTTCTATTGAAACATTAGTATATGGAACATAGAGATCTTTATCCTTGTCTCCTGAGTTCTCCATCCAATTCAATAAATATTCATTAGGCACCTATCATATTCAAGGTATGAAAGGTTCTAGAGATACAAAAATTTAAAAAAGCAACAGTACTTGCCCCAACAATCCCTGCCCCAAAGCAACTTACAATTGAATAGAAGGAGAAGACAAGTATGGATCTAAATGAAATACCAAGTAGGATATAGGAAACATAAATTGGTGTTTAAGGCAAAAAACTCTGAAAAATTGAAGGGAAGAGAGAAATAATTTTAAGTTGGGGTATGGGGAAGACTTCATAGAACAACTGAAAAAGTTGGAATTGGAAGAGTATTTTTTTTAAACACTTACCTTCTGTTTTAGAATCAATACTAAGTATATATTCCAGGGCAGAAGAGCAGTAAGGGCTAGGCAATTGAAGTTAAGTGACTTGCCCAGGGTCATACAACTAGCCTCAGTAAACCACGTGGGCTCTCACCCAGCCTCCGCACACACTGCCTTCCTGGGAACAGAGAGAGAGGGAAGAGTTACATTCACAACTTTATACTTCAGAGAGTAAGGACATAATGTGAGAACAAAAATGGGATGCTGGGAAAGGGAGTCCTAGGGAGCAAATTCTATCCACACAACCCAGGATCTCCTGTCTCTGGGCCTGATTCTTTATCTATTGTGCTACCTAGCTGTACCATGAGTTATTTTTGGTAGATTTAATTGGTAACAGGAGATAGAATGAGAAATGGTATTAGGAAGAAGAGGGCAGAACAAGTAGAAAGGTTAAGTAGTTCTACTGGTCTGGAGCATAGAGTATATGAACTATGAGATCAATTTGGAGTGAGGCTAAAGGACCCTTGAATGCCAGAAAATGCCTTTAAATGTGTTAACTTTGTCTGAAAGGCACTGAGGAGTCATGAAATTTTTTGAGTAGTAGAATGGCATGATTAGAATCATCTATTAGATTAGAGTGGTCAACAAGCATCATTAAGTGCTTACTATGTGGCAGGCACTGTATTAAGTGCTGAAAACCCAAGAAAGGACAAAAATAGTCCCTGGCCTAAAGAAACATACAATTTAATGGGGTGAAGAAATGATGCATTATGTAGATATAAGACTCATATTAAATATATGCAAGGACACAACAAAGATATTGTGAGTTTGGTTCTAGTCCACTGCAATTAAGTGAGTCACATTAATCTTTTGCTTTTCCAAAGTATATATGCTATTTTTATATTTTTTGTAGACTATTAAATGTGCAATAGTATTATGCCTAAAAAATGTACATAACCTTCATGAAAAATATTTTGATAAAAAATGCTATCATCTGAGCTTTCATCGAGTTACAATCATTTTGCTGGTGTAGTCTTGCTTTGCTTTGATGGCTGCTGACTGATCAGGTTACTGAATTGAGGTGGCTGAGACAATTTCTTAAAATAACACAACATTGAAGTCTGCCTCATTGATTGACTCTTCCTTTCACATGAATATTTAGAGGCCATTGTAGGGGTTATCAATTGGCCTAAAGTCAATATTGTTGTATCTCAGAGAATAGAGAGGCATAAAGATAGAGAGAGTGGAACCAGGAATGACCAGTTTGGGGAGAGAGAGACAGAGACAGAGACAGAGAAAGAGACAGACAGAAAGAGACAGAGACAGAGACAGAGACAGAGAGAGAGAGAAGACAAAGAACCAGACAGAGACAGAGATAGACAGAAACACACACACACACACACACACACACACACACACACACACATCCAGACACATACACACACAGACAGAGACAGAAACAGAAAGATGGGAGGACAGTTTCTTCAGAGCCTTCTACTTCATGCAAATCACTGAAGAAATAGCCTTTATCTCTGTACTTTCTGGAGATAAACTCTTATGTCCTTTATTATTCTTGATGGCAGAGTTCATTCCCAACTCCTCAAGATAATTACTGTGAAAACTGACCCCAAAAGAGAAGGAAGAAGAGCAAATCAGAAAACTGGTCTGTGCTCCTTATCTATGGAAGAGGTCTCTCACCCTTTTTTTCAGGGAATACTGGTGTTCTTTGCTCTAAAGGACTGAGGTTAGCCAAGTTCCTAGCCAGAAGGAGAAAGGAAAAAGGGAGCTCTGTTTGTTGCTAGGCCAACTTCTCTGCTGGCAATCCTAGAAAACTTTGGAAAAAGAGTGTGGTGGTGCCAGTGGTTTGGAGATCTTTAGGTTAAGGCTTTGATTGATCTAAATTCACTTCCCAAGACTCCTTCATAAGTATAGCTAGGACCACAGGATCATGTCTTTAGAGCTGGCTGGAACATATGTCAAAGACCATTCAGGCTAAATCCCCCATTTTGTAAATGTGGAAATCGAGACATGGAGAAGTCGTGATGTGGTGACCCAAATTACACAAGTTTGCCCCTGGCAGGGTTGGCACATAAACCAAGATCTTCTGATTCCAAAACCAGAGTCCTTTCTACCACATTATATTATCTCTATCCTGTTGTATTTGTGTATTTATACTTGTCTGTCCTTTCTTCCTTATCAGATTATTATTTTCAGTTTCCTATTTCTGCTTCTTTCAGTAAGTGACAACATAACTGCCCTTCCCCAAATAAGGAGCTGTGACACTTTTTGTCCTTCATTTTATAAATAGAATAGAAGCCTTTGGAGAAAAGGGCAAGTATTGGTTTTTATCCATGTATTCCCAGCAACTAGTAAAATGCCTGGACCTTGGTGGACACTAATATTATTGCATTGAAGTGAAAATCATTTTTGTAAGGAAACATTCTTGGGCCTTCTAGCATTTTCACTGAGGACGGAAGTCATGAACTCTCTGCATTAACCTGGTTGGGGGTGTGAAGAAAAAGAGAAATGATAGCTCTTAGTACTTGAGTCTGATTCGTGACTCTCCTAAGGGTTTATTGAAAATGAAAAATACATTTTCTTTTCTCCTTTCTATTATATTCTTTTAGAAGTCTTCAGTTCTTTTCCTGTGCTATAGAAATTCAAATCAATATGAAGATTCTCTTTAAACCACAGCCCTCTGTTAGAATCATTGTTTTATATTTCAGTAGGAGTAGGAGGAAGTGTGGGCGAGAGAGAGGGGTAGTGGGTATGTGTAGTGTGTGTGTGTGTGTGTGTGTGTGTGTGTGTGTGTAGGGGTAGGAGTAGAGGTGGAGGTAGGAGGGATTGAAGATTGGAAAACAGAAGAAGTGAGGGACTTGCAGAAGTTTCTATACCTGGGTGCTTCTGTTTCATTGACAGCCTGTGGGGTCTGTCAATGAATCTATACAAAGAGTGCATTGATTTAGCATGTCTTCTAGTCAAAGGCTTTGTCTTCAGAAGAAAAAGAATGGAAAGGAAAGGCGTGAATGTCTGTGTGTGCGTGTGCATGTGTGTGTGTGTTACTCTTGCCTTTGAGAGGCAAATGCTTTCAAAATACTTTTACATAATTTTATATAATTACATAGGTAATTTCCTAGTTCCTACCCTACACCAAATTCAATCTTTTCCTCCCTGCTACCTCCCAACACAAACACCAAAGACTGGTAGAAATGGAAATAGGAAGAGTTACTATCAATCAGCTTTCCAAAATATTCATGCAATTTTATTATAATCAGATACTAAGAATGATCACCTTCATTCAAAAGTCAGATTCAGATCTCACTGACACTTCTGAGTAGTGCTACCACAGGCTGATCCCTTTAATTATTATATGAACACGGGAATATTTTTCAGTTCTTTCTTATTACCATCCAAACTTCTAAGATTGAATTAGGGGCATTACAGTTCTTTGCCATGATCAATTTTGAGAGTCAGTATGGCATAGTAGAAAGAATGCTGGACTTTAAATTAAGAAGATCTGAGTTCAAATCTGTTTCAGATACTTACTGGCTACACAATCCTACATAAATCATTTAATCTTTCTTGGTCTCAGTTTCCTCACTTGCAAAATGAACTAATTATAGCATGTGCCTCAGAGGGCTGTTATAAAGATCAAGTGAGAAAATATATAAAGACTTGGCAAATCTCAAAATGTTAGCTGAATTCCAATTATTGTTGGAGTCCTGCCTCTGATAATACTTAGCTATGAAGTTATGGGCAAGTCATTTCACATCGATGAGTCTCTCATCTGTAAATGTATATGAATATGTGAAAAATGGTGAACCTATGGCATGTGTGTTTGTGGGCTGCTCCCCTTTCCCTCTCCATACATGCCTGAAAACATTTCTCACATCACCCACCCCTCTGCCTAGCAGCCCAATAGCTTACCCCTGTCTGGGGTAAGGGGGTGGCTCACATGCCATGTGAGGGTTGCAGTTTGGGCACTTGGTATCTAAAAGGTTTGCCATCACTGGTATATAATAATACCTACAGCAGTAATTCCCAAACTTTTTTGGCCTATCACCCCCTTTCTAGAAAAATATTACTTAGCACCCCTGGAAATTAAATTTTAAAAAATTTTAATAGCATTTAATAGGAAAGATAAACACACCTGTGGCCATCACCGCCCTTCTTAATTGCTGCAGCACCCACCAGGGGGTGGTTGCGCCTACTTTGAGAATCACTGACCTACAGTATGAACTTCAATTGGGAAGGGTCAATGAGATAATATTTTCAATGTACTTTGCAAATTTTAAGGGATCATATAAATATCAATATCTTCATAAAAATTGAATGATCTTAGGTTCAAACCCGGCCTCAGCCGCTTCCCAGCTGTGTGACCCTGGGCAAGTCACTTGACCCCCATTGCCCACCCTTACCAATCTTCCACCTATGAGACAAATACACCGAAGTACAAGGGTTTAAAAAAAATTGAATGATCAAATGCCTTTTTTGATGTTGACTAGAAATAGTGTTCAGAACAACACAAATATGATCCTTTCCCTGGTCTTTTAGGAGTTTGCAATGTGATTTGACTTTGTTCCTTTCATTCATAGGTAAAAGCAATCTAAGGACCAAAAAGCTGAAGGAGAACAGGTTCAAAATCCTAGAGTCATTTTTGACTCCCTGTTTTCTACATCTGAGGAGACCTGCCAATTTTTACTTCATTCATTCTCTGATGTCTAATATTTCCTTTCCATTTAACTATTACAGGTTTATTCATGCTTCTCAATTTTGGATTATTGCAAGAACCTCCCAGACTAAGACAAGGTGTTGACTCATTTTTATGATGTTAGGGATATGGTGTTCTAACTGACTCCAATCTCATCCACATCCTACTCAACTTATGCATTTCAGTCAGACAGTTCTTTCACAGATATTACATTCATCATAACCTTTTCCTCTTCAGGACTCTAAAGATTCCTCTTTCATTTTGAATCAAGTTTAAATTTCCTTTGCTTGGTTCCCAAAATCATGCAGAAGACCCTCTCTTTCTTAGCCAACCTAAATTCTCACTGTTTTTTCTCACAATATTATGCTAAATTCTCTCAGTATTATGCTATGGTTATCTCATTTGATCTTAAAAGGAATCCTGAGAAGTAGGTGCAATTATAAATCCCATCTTTCAGGTGAGGAAACTGAGGCAAACAGAGTTTATGTAATTTGCCCAGAGTTGCTCAGCTAGTAAGTGTCTGAGGCTGGATTGGAACTCAGGTCTTCCTGTTTCCAAGTCCAGCACTCTATCCACTGTGCCACTGAGTTGCTTTTTGCAAACTCCTATGCATACATTTTAGTATTTTATTCTGTTTTACCTCATGTTCTTTACTGATTATTTCATGCTAGCCACACTTGTCTTTGAAAGAAACTTAAACTGTCTGAGAATAGGGGCATGTATATGTATATGTGTACGTTTACACATATACATATATTCTAAAACAGAAAGTATCTTAAAATAGGCAGAAGAGTGGTAAGGGCTAGGCAATGGGGGCTATATGACTTGCCCAGGGTAACATAGCTAGAAGTGTCTGAGGTCAGATTTGAACCCAGCACCTCCCATCTCCAGGCCTGGCTCTCTAACTCCTAAATCACCTTGTTGGCCCTAGGGCCATATTTTATATTTCTTTTGTATCACTTCTCTTTGCTTTCCTCCCCTCCTTACCCTTCCCCACTTCTGCAGAGTAATGCTGAGTATAAAATAGCTGCTAACTCAATACTTTAATTGTTAGCTCTAGATTTCAGATAGTCTATTCACATTTTTCTGCTTGGAGTCCAGAACAAAGTTTTGTATCATTTTGGAAGATTATAGCATAATAATCTTTAAATATGTATTTTCAGATTCTTCAACGGCAATCACTCATAATTGTTTTTCTAATAACTCATGCTCAAGAAGCAACTATTCCCAGAAAGTTTATCTCCTCCCTATAACACATCAAAGAATGCAAAAAAATCCTCTTGAAATTGGAGCAAAACACATCTAGTTTTCTATGATTCATAAGAAATTGTAAGCAGAAATCTTCAAGTCAATTTTTCTTCAACTTCAGCAAATGTCCATGACTAATCTCAAAAGCATAGGCCTGTCTTCAAGATATTTTACTTTATTATTTTTTTCTCCACCATGTAAAACAAGGGTTTAAATTTTGAAAAAATTTGCACTCTTAATATTTTTGTTGGATTTTAGTGATGATGATGATGATGATGATGATGATGATGATAATGATGATAATGATGATGATGATACTACTAACTCCTTCATTTAACAACTGTGGTTATTTCCCAGTGAAGGATGGTAGGGCAGGTAGATAATCTAGCACAGTGGATAGAGTCCTGGGACTGGAATCAGGAAAATTCATCTTCCTGACTTCATATCTGACCTCAAACACTTACTAGCTGTGTGACCCTAAGCAAGTCACTTAACACTGTTAATCTCAGTTTCCTCATCTATTAATTGAGCTGGAAAAAGAAATGACAAAACATTGTTTGCCAAGAGGTGGAAAAAACATCTTCGCCAAGAAGAATCCAAATGGGGTCGTGAAGAGTCAGACATGACTGAAAAAATTATTGGATAATAATGAAGACATATTTTTGTTGTCATCCTGTAGGCTTCTTCTGGTCTATAAATATAATGTAAATTCAGAATCTGAAGAATTTTCTATTGGGAAAAGGATGATTATAGGTCTATAGAGCTGTAGCTCAATGTTTTCACTAGTTCAGCCTGGGTTACTTTGAATTCTCCTTGTTAGTTACCACTAATACAACAGTGCATTGTTGGTTGATACCAGGAAACAAATGGGAGTGGAAGCTATAACTGGGTTGGTTCATTTTGGGTGGAAAAATATATAGAGGAATCTCTTATCAGACAATCAGTTATCTTGGAAGTTGGACATATTGTACAAAGTTTGAGTTAGCCTTTGTACACTGACTATCAGATTAAGAGTGAAAAGAGATTGAGAGAATTTATACCTGGGTGAATGGTGGAACAACAAACAAACAAATTGAAGTCTCCATTCTAAAACAATGCATTGAGGGAGGTTATCTAAATGTAAAGCTTAATTTAGGCAAAGGTTAGTGAGAACATCCATGGCTACTTAGAAAGAGTTAGCTCCTTGGGACAATGGTAGTTATAGAAATGTTATGGCTATTACGGAGTCCTTGAGATGAGAAGTTTCTTGGAGGTATTCCTCTAGTCTTTCATTGAGTACATAAATCGTAGAGCTTATATAAGTCATAGAGTGATATTACATTTCAGATCAACCTACTAGAATAACAAATATGAATAACATATTTAAATGCTTCTCATTTACCTACCACTTGTGGATTGTGGCATAATCCTAGAAGTCCTAGGCTTCCTGTGGAGCATTTTGGTCCACACTTTTTTCTTCCATGCCATGAAATTTCTTGGTGGAAGTTCCTTCTACTAATATGCATTGGCAGTTTCTTGTAACTCAGTCTTAGAGAGCTGCATAAGGTCAAGAGAGACTAAGTAACTTGTTCATAGTAGCACAGCTATTATGTGTCAGAGGTTAGACTCGAACACATATTTTCCAGACTCCAAAGTCATCCCTCTATCCAGTCCACTCTGCCATGTTGCCTTTTATGCACCCTAGAATAAAGTTAAGGCATCTGATCTTTCTCCTGGAGATGTGGACTCCTCTTACCTAGGTGATGGTCTCTCAGACCTACAGCAACATTGACTTGAACTTGTTTGCTATTGATGGACTATGAAGCTCTGTGAAGTCAAGTTGGGAGTGGGTACCTTGAAATTCTTGGAACCATATTTGTGTTGGATGCAAGGAGATAGGAGGGAGCAGGATATCTCTAACTTTTTAGGTAAAATGTTGTCTCACTGATTATGATTTCTAGGACTTATATAACAGGGAAATTAAAGTAATTGAAGAAAAGGGCTCATCTCATTTAGTGCCGAAGAGGTTTATGTTTCCTTCTAGATTGTTTCTTTTTCTTTAATCTCAGTGACCATATTCTTGCTTAGATCTCTCCCCTCCTGTCTGTTTTTATAGACCACAGAAAGGAAAGCTCCTCCTACAAATGCCTTCCTTCTGGACCTGTCAACCAGTGATGAAGAGGCAGCCTCAGCCTCTGAAGCCCAATCAGAAATTTTTTCTGGGTTCAAGTACAGCTTAACTGGATATGCCCATCAGATTCTTGCAGCAAAGTCTGTACCTAGTAATCTCATAAAGTTGATTTGGGGTAGGGAAACTCTCCCAGTGATCAGGATTTCCTCTAATCGCCATCCTTACAAAAACATAGTGGAGGACAGCCTGGACAAAAATAAATGGGAGATGGACTATATAATAATAGCAAGTGAATCAATTTGGCTGGGAAAAAATGGGCAGAGAGAATGTATATTAAGCCTGAATAGGTTGTCTGGGGCCAGATGAATTTTATATTTTATTCTAGAGAGGAGAAGGAGCCATTGAATCTTTGAGGATAAGCCAGTGACATGACCATATCTCTGCTTGCTTCCTGTCCAATTTAATGAAAATAAAAGCTCTGTAAACTTAGGCCAGTAGTTCAAAGGTCTGGGGTGGTGGGGTAGGGTATATAGATATTTCATGGTGTTGTGTTGAAGGGCCTGTAGTTATGGCAGAACCCTTGTCCTCCCCCTTTTTTTTAATGAATGGAGGGTTGGGTAGATTATCTTCCCAGATGTCTTATAGCATCTCTTTTTTGAGTCTAGTCAGGAAATAAAAGTGGCTGGATGGGTTTAGGAGATATTGAGGAAGAATTATTAGCATAGTTCTGTGGTTGCTTTGTAATCAATATTTCCCCCTAATAGGACTAAATTTGTTTTTAAAATTGCAAGAATGGAAAGGAAAAGATTACTCCTGGCTCAGGTGAATGTTTGACCCTTCTAAAAACTGATCCATCAATGATGATGGACTCCAGAGATCTTGGCCAAGAACTCTGATTATATCTGCTTTCTCCACTACTTAACTCCTTGCTTGCTAGAGTTGGAGGATCTGATGTTTGATTGCCTCTCTCCTAATGTGGTGTTTTAGGGGATTTCTTTGAAGTCATTAATCAGCTGCTTACTATCTATGGAATATGACATAGCCTAGTAGCTATGTGGAACAGTGAGTTGGGAGGCCAAGAAGCTTATCTTAGTTAGTTGGTAAAGAACTCTTCTAAGAAAATATCTATGAATAGCTTTATCTGTGCAATGAACCTCAGGACAACTGTAAGCTTAACTGGCAAATTTCTCAGTGATAATTATAAAATTCCTGGATGTCCTCATGAAGGCATCCTGCTGATCCAGCAGCCATGAATAGAAACTTTTCCTGGGAAGGTTCTGTTTTGGGCCCTTGCTCAAATCCTGCTATAATACTACTTTCTGGCTTAAATGAGAGTAAGGGCAGAAATGGAGTTCAAGGTATGAGAGACCCAGAAATCTTATGTTACTGGTGGAGGTCTTGATACTAGGGGCCCAGAACTGAGAGGGAAATTATAAACCATAAAGGCTCGGAAGATCATAATTAGAATGAGAAGGGTGTCAAAGTCAAAGGACTGTCTAACTAGATCTGGAAGATACCTCAGAGGTCCTTTGGTCCAACTCTTTCATTTTATAGATGAGGAAACTGAGACTTAGAAAGGATGTCAATCACCAAATGTTGCACAGATGAGGTGTTAGAGATAAATTTAAACTTAGGTCCCATGACTCCAAATTAAGCATCCTCAGAATGCATTAGATTGTGAGTCCCTGAAGAAGGGGCTGTTTTTTACCTTTTGTAAATTTTTATTTTTTTGGATCTCTAGTGCTTAGCACAATGTCTGGCACATAAAAGATTACTCAATAAATATTTATTAATTGACTTACCCTTACCATTGCACCATACTTTTGTCCATGAAATATAGAGAGTGTAACATTAGATTTTCAAAACAGTCTAAAAATGATGAGAAGCAAAGGGAGTTCCTTCCCATATGCAAATCAAGAGGTCCACAGTCATGCAGCAGCAGTATCTGGAGACAGTCAAAAGCAAGTCTAAATTCAAAGAAAAAGAAACAAAAACTTGTAGCAAACAGGTTAAAGGAGGAAGTATGGTTGAATTTATTTGTAGAGTTTACCAAAATCTGCTATGCTTATTTAATTTTATGCTTTTATTTTATTTTTATTTTTAAACCCTTACCTTCCATCCTAGAAACAATACTGTGTAATTGGTTCCAAAGCAGAAGAGCGGTAAGGGCATTGGGGATTAAGTGACTTGCCCAAGGTCACACAGCTAGAAAATGTCTGAGGCCAGGTTTGAACTTAGGACCTCCCATCTCTAGGCCTGGCTCTCAATTCACTGAGCTACCCAGGTGCCCCCTAACTTTATGTTTGTTTGTTTTTTAAACCCTTAACTTCTGTGTATTGGCTCCTAGGTGGAAGAGTGGTAAGGGTGGGCAATGGGGGTCAAGTGACTTGCCCAGGGT
Source organism: Gracilinanus agilis (assembly GCF_016433145.1). Classification (NCBI taxonomy): domain Eukaryota; kingdom Metazoa; phylum Chordata; class Mammalia; order Didelphimorphia; family Didelphidae; genus Gracilinanus; species Gracilinanus agilis. The sequence goes on along the minus strand of NC_058133.1, from coordinate 432,408,715 downwards.
CACACAGCTGGGAAGTGTCTGAGGCTGGATTTGAACCTAGGACCTCCCATCTCTAGGCCTGACTCTCAATCCACTGAGCTACCCAGCTGCTCCCTAACTTTATGTTTTTAATTAAAGTTGGAGGTAATGTCCTTGTCCATCTTATATCTGGAATGAGTTATCCTAGTTAGAGATTTCACCTGAGTATCACATCATCCTAGATGAAAGACAAGCAAGGAGCGTATCAAGTCCTACACTCCAAGTCAAGGCATGGGTGTCAACAGTTTGGCATGTTGGGACTTAGGGGGAAAAAGTAGATGTAGCTGTTTTTTTGAAAGCTTCAAAGAAATTCACATACCTATGATGAAAAAGAGGCATTTAAGAGCACGAGGAAGTAGAATTTCAGGGTTATTATAATTAGATTTGTGGAGGTTGAGAGACTATACTAGGAATAGTACTTGAGAGACCATAGAAAAACAACTAACTGATTAGAATGTATTTTGGCTGTATGTTGCAGTAGGACAAGAATATATTGGAGAGTGGAGGAATAATGTGTTTTGGGAGTGAGTTTTCTGTGTGGGAGGTTGGGATTTGTAACTGCACATTAGTATTTGGCATAAGAAAAACTGTGTATAGGACTTCATGTGAAAAGATGAGTATGTATACCTAATAACTAGTCATATTTTTGGTTGCTATTGCCTTAACTTTACACAGCATATACCAATACAGAAAGAACTCTAATGATAAGCTATCATATGATATTCTCTCCTGTGTAACTTGTTTAGATTATGGGTTCTTCCTGCTTTCTTTTTAGGAAGAGTTTTCTCAAGAGGGCACATGATGACCTAGGGTGTCATGTAAAAACCTATGTTAGGACATAGTTGGAAGAACCATCGAGGTTGAATCACTCCAGCACATTCCAAGTTCCAAGGTGCTACGTAATGATTTGGAGCTCACAAATTTGAAGGAGAAAAGATTATTGTCCTTTAGGGATCTCACCTTATATGTTGATCATCCAGACAAAAAAAAAAGAAACAAATGATAAGATCAATAAAGGAGAGAAGGCAAAGAAGTGATAGTATTTATTGAAACTGGGGCAGGTAGAGGTTATTCAAACATCTGAAAATGTTTGAAGAGGGAAGGAAAGAGGAGGGAAGGTAGAAAGAGAAGAGGGAAGGAAATTATGTATTTATTTGAAATGGAAAGTGAAGTGTTAAAAATCATGAAGAAGTAGGAATAGAGAATTGTAATGGGGTATTAGGCTAGAATAAAAAGGAGGAAAAGGGTGTGCTTGAAACAAAGGTGAGGTAAGAGAGACAATCACCTAGGGATGATTATAAAAGAAAGTAGGGTAAGAAGTGAAGAATAGACACAGTTATCTGAATCTGAGTTGGGACAAAAGATGGAAATTGGATTACTTAAGTAGTACACATTGCAGATATCATGTAGAGATTTTTTTCTTTGTTTTCTGTGTGTGTGTGTGTGTGTGTGTGTGTGTGTGTGTGTGGTAGAACTTATAATGTTTTGATTGAGGGAAAAAAACCAAACCCAAACATATGCCAAAACCCTTCAGTTATGAACCATGAATATGAATGAGAAGAACTCACCTATAGAATGAAGGAAAGTGGCAGAATGAAGTAAAATGTATAGCTTTTGATAATACATGCCTTTAAAACATAAATACTCCTGAAGAATTAAATTATGGGATTAAAGCAAGATCCATTATATCTCAGCTCAAAAAGAAAAGAATAAAAATAGATCAGGTCAAGGGAACAAGCAGGAAAAACATTTTGTAGTTAAAGGCACTATCTATAATAAAATAATGTTGATTTTAAAATATATCTGAACCAAATGGTAAATCATCATTGAAAACCAAAAGAAAATCACTTAAGGAAAAGATTATAAGATTACAAAAATTACAAGAAGACCTATATTATAAGACAAAGCTTATAAGTTATTTCAACATGCCTCTTTTAGAGTTAGATAAATATCCCAGAAAGATAAAAAAATAAAGATTTTAAGGCACTAAACATAATACTAAAGAAACTGTATATTATAGACCTTTGACCCCTGATACTCTTTTATCTCATTTTCAGATTCAGCCACTATATCATCTATATCTTTTGAGCTATTCATAATTGTTTACCTCACTTAACTTTCTTTTGTGCATTGCTTACATTTCAAACATTGTACAACTTCTTTTTTTGAAAAAAGGTGGGGCAGCTGGGTAGCTCAGTGGAGTGAGAGTCAGGCCTAGAGACAGGAGGTCCTAGGTTCAAACCCGGCCTCAGCCACTTCCCAGCTGTGTGACCCTGGGCAAGTCACTTGACCCCCATTGCCCACCCTTGCCAATCTTCCACCTATGAGACAATACACCGAAGTACAAGGGTTTAAAAAAAAGGATTGCTTATATATTAACCAGTTCTATTAAAATATATTTTTTCTCTATACAATATTGTAGTAATTTTTTGTTGTTTTCCAATTGTTTCAGTTGTTTCCAAGAATCCCAACCCCTTTTGGAGTTTTCTTGGCAAAGATACTGTAGTGGTTTACAATTTCCTTCTTCAGCTCATTTTATAGATGAGGAAACTGAGTCAAACAGAGTTAAGTGACTTGCCACAGGTCACAAACTAGTAAGTGCCTCAGGTTATATTTGAACTCAAGAAGATCAGATGTCTTAACTCCAGGCCTGGCACTCAGTGCACTTCCCCACCTCACTGTCCCTAGCTGTACTTAATTTTTTTAAAGGATAATTTATTATTGATTACTAATCATTTTCCTTTGCATTTTAGTATTTCATATTCTTTTGCTGTTAAAAGAGAAGCATTGGATGATTCCAATTTGAGTTTTTAGACTCATGATACTTCTCATCACTACTTGTAGTATTTACTTTTTCATCTTGTAGAGCTGGTGTTGGTTATCACATTTCTAGGTTAGGTAAACCTAGGATTTCTCTCTGATGGTACACTATTAATTCTATTGATTAACATTTTAGTCTTAGGTTCCATTGTTTCTGGGCAATTTTTAAAAATGATTTCCTGAAATGCACAGTTTATCTTTTTTGTTTCTTTGGGTATTTTTGAGAAGGCTAGTGATCCTTAGATTTCCATATTCTTTTTTATCATGTCAAAATTTTGAGTTCTATGTTCTTCCAATTTTGCTGGTGTTTGATTTTGCTTTGATAATTCTTGTTATGCCACTGAACTTTTTAATCTAATCGTATCCATTTTTTCATTCTATGAAATGCTTTGGTGAGCATTTCAAACTTCTATTCTAAAGCATCTGCTCTTTCTTGTTTCCATTTATTTTACTTTCTAACACATAATAATATAAAATGTAAAATAACAATAATATTATATGACAGTAATAAATTATAACATATTATCCAAGAGAAACGAATTCTCACATTAGAAACATCCAAAAATCCATGTCTTATTCCTTTTTTCCCTCTCCCTCATACCTTTACCCCTGCCCCAAGAAGGTGGCTAATATAATATAGGCTATACAATATTATCACAAAATACATATTTCCTTGTTCATTTTGTTTTGAAATAAGACACATATTGCTTCCATTAGAGAAAAGTTCATGGAATAAATAAAGCAAAGAACAATATATTTTGATCTGCATTTGGACTCTATCTGTTCCTTCTATGGTGATGGGTATCCTTTTTTTTTTTATCATGAGTACCTTGGAATTATCCTGGATCCTTGACTTGTTGATAATTGTTAAGTCATTCATAGTTGATTATCATACATAATAATTGTTGTTACTGTATATAAAGTTCTCCTGGTTCAATTCACTTCCCTTTGCATCACTTCATATAAATCCAGGTGTTTTTTGTGATCGTCTTGTTTGTCATTTATTATGGCACAATAGTATAGTAAAGCATCTATTTGTATAACTTTTTTTCATTAAGAGCTATGATTTCCTTCATGAGCCCATCCTTAAATTTTTTTATTGGGCCTTCTACCATTTTGGGGGGTTCCTACAGCCATTCTAGTCACTTTTCTTAGTGCTGCTTAATGCAGAATTATTTTCTTCTTCTGGAGATTTCTCTTAAGATTTTCTTACCTCATAATATTTCATTGTATTAAGAGGCCTTCAAAGCTCATTTTCTTAAATTTTAATGATTTTTCTGTAGGAATTTCTACATAGGAATTTCTATTTTCCCCACCTTTTGTTTGTTATTGTTTTTTGTGCATTTCTAATTGCTTTATAGTGTCAAAGACAAACTGAGTTAATAGATTGTGACATTTACTGAAATATAGGCCTGGAAATAATTAATATAATATTTCATTTGATTCTCATATTAAAACTACAAAGTAGGGAGGACAAGTATCATCATTTGTATTTTACAGAAAATTAAACTGAAATTAAGAGAGGTTAAGTGATATGCCCAAAGACATCCAACTAATAATTAAAGTATCTGACTACATATTCATTACTCTTTCCATTATACCATACTTTCCCTGTGGGGTAGGGAAGAAACCCCATAGACTTTCCACTGTAGGTAGTGTAGATTCTACTAGGGCAGTGATTCCCAAAGTGGGCACCACCACCCCCTAGTGGGTGCTGTAGCAATCCAGGGAGAGCGGTGATGGCCACAGGTGCTTTTTATCTTTCCTATTAATTGCTATTAAAATTAAAAAAAATTAATTTCCAGGGGGCTAAGTAATATTTTTTCTGGAAAGGGGCCAGTAGGCTAAAAAAGTTTGGGAACCACTGTACTAGGGGAACCTAAGAGATGGAAAATAGGAAAATAAGGGGAAATAATAATGGCAGGTATGCAGTAGAAGTCATTATTCATCTGGGTAATTGATTGGATGGCTCAGAAATGAAATAGCAATGAGAGGAATAGTTACTGATGGGTATTAGGGGTCATATAGAATCTTCTCTACTCATTTCTCTTCCAAGAACAGGTCATATGATACAACAACACTAAGCATTAATGAAATTTTGAGCACTAAAGAAAATACATTATAAGATGTTTCAGTTTAAAATTACCATTTATTCTGATTAATTTTACTTATTTTCTTAATACTGATGCACTTTAACTGTTAGATCATCAGGGCTACACTATTTCCAAAGGATGATCTTTACAGAAATAAGTATATTACTCAGGACTAAACTCATTAATGTCTAAAAGGAACATGGAATATACTTTAAGATTATAATCATAGACTACATATATAGCAATATATCAGGAAGAAGATTATTGGAGGCAGTCAACCAAATCAATAGTGATTAAAAACTTACTATGTGAAAGGCCTTATACTAGTTGTTAAGGATCATTGAATTTAGAGGCACAAGATCATTTCAGCTAACAGGATGAAGAAATCTGCAGAAGGAAGAAGTCTGAATAGATCTATCTCTAAGAAGGTCATTTTATAATGTACCCCAAATACAATAATACTTTTGGCTCACTTTCCATTTAGTAGAAAAATGAAACAATATAACAAATGATGAATGGATTTTATTTATGGAAATGTATTAATTTGGTGACCAAATTATGAAAATTAATTTTTTCTTAATATTATTGAAGAAATACATAGTTTGAATTAAAATTGAATTCAGTGGTCATCTAAAAAATTCCAAATAAATCATCATCAATCTAACCTAGAAGAATTTTAGTTATAGATAACTCACTACATCCTAAGGGAGTCTATTATCCTTCGGGTCAACTCAAATTTTAGGGTGCTTTTCTTTATAATGTTGCTTCTTTGCAACTTTGAATCATTCATCCCTGTTCTAAACTTTGGGTTCAAGCAGAACAATTCTAATCTCTCTTGAATGTGATAACCCTTCACATAATTAGAATCAGTTACTAAGTCTCTCCCATAAAATTTTCTCTAAGCTAAGCATCCTAGGTTAGTTTAGCTGATCTAAGCAACTATACTCACTCTTCTAATCATTCTGGTTACTCTCCTCAGGCAAATGGAATTTTGTCAGTGCCGTTTCTAAAACGTGGTTTCTAGAATGAAACATAATATTCTGAAGGTTATTTGGCCAGGGCATAGTGTGACAGGAACAGGATCTACCTCATTGGTTGGTCTGTAGATTCCTCTTATTGTAGCTTACAATTGTGTTAGCTATTTAGATAGTATATCATTCTATTGACTTAGATTCATTTTGTAGTCCTCTAAACCCCTAAAGCTTTTTCAAGCTCTAGTGCCAGATTCAACGTAGTAAAGGTATATTGTTGTTAATAGAAAGATGGAACAGAAAATTAATCCCTTTGGTAGCTTTATCAAAAGTTATGGTCTTAGGAGAAGTATTATTTGCCCATGAGCTATGGAATAGCCTATGAATTCATTGGGACAAACAATAATTTTTATATAAGTTCATTCTGTGATAGCAATGGTCGTATGTTCCTGCGTGTCTATATGTGTATGTTTCTACTGACATTACACTTAGAATGTTTGGTCTTGAGCAGATGAGACTAGATGGAGCTGGTCTTACCTTTAATTATTTCTTTTTTTTTTCAATCAAAGGTTGGATTCCACGCCTCACATTTTATTGCTCTTTTTTGGTGTATCTTTAATTGTGTGTTTTTAAAGAATGGATAATACTCCAAGGAAACATACAACAGTTGTAGTTCTTTAAAAAACACACATCACTGACTGTTAGAAATATAATAGCAGCTGTTGCTGTGGGAAAGCCAAGCATTTCAAGACTTATTCAAGCCTACAGTGAAATAAGATAAGTTGTGCTGAAGCACAAGAGAAAGCATAATTTTTTATGTTATTTTTTCCAGATTATATGTTGGTACAGTTTTCAATAATCATTTTCTCATATATTTTGATCCATGCTCTCCCCCTCATCTCTCTCTCTTTCTTTCTCTCTCTCTCTCTCTCTCTCTCTCTCACTCATTCACTCACACTCACTCACTCACACACAATACAATTCTGTTTATTTGCTATTGTACCATTTACATTCTGAAGGCATCTCAAGGGCCAAATTTTGTTTAGTAGATTATGTAGCATTATATAAACCAATCTTTTGCCTTGTTATGTTACCCTTGTGCTATCATACAGTACAGATTTCCATGTTCATCATGTAAAAGAAGACACATATTGCTCACAGTAGAAAAAAATTCATGGAGGAAATAAAGTGAAGAATGACATGCTTCAATTTTTCTATAGCAGTGAATAGCTTATTTTTTGTCTTGGGCCTTTTGGAGTTGTCCTGGATCCTTGTATTGCTAATATTGGTTATGTCATTCACATTTGGACACTGTCGATTGTTACTATATACAAAATTCTCCTGGTTCATTTCACTTCACTTGGTATCACTTCATATAAGTCTTCCCAGGTTTGTTTGTTTTTTTTTTTTGTGATCTTCTTGTTTGTCTTTTCTTATGTGCAATGATATTCTACTACACTCAGTCTGAGATCATGCTAGCTATCCTTGCTTTTTTAACTTTGGCTGAACCATAGTAGATTCTGTTCCAGCCCTTTATCTTTACTCTGTGTGTCTCCCTGATTTAAATGAGGAAAGCATAATTAAAAAATGGAAAACAGTGCCAAGAACAGACAAGTTCTGAGTACTTAAGACTTAAAAAACAGAGGCATTCAAAAGGACTGGAGGCTAGAAGAGTTGTTTATTCCTTGACAGTGTGATATAGTATTCTTCAAAGTGAAACAACAGCAAAAAGACTGATAAAAAACAGTTGCAAACCATTGCTGTAAAAAGTACTATTGGCAAGACAATATAAATACTAGAATATTAAAGATTACAAAAAAGTAATTTTTACTGATGCACCTTGCTATATCATTCAAGATTATATCAAACCTATTATCAGACAAAGTTCAAGTGAATTTGTAAGATATGGATATCCTTATCAAATTGCAAAACATACCACTCCCCTCCTGCCCCCATCAAATGTGGAAGGGACCTTAGAAATTATGTATTGCTGTCCCTTTATTTTACAGACCCAGAAATTGATGTCCAGAGAAGTTATGACTTGACCAAGGTCAAATAGTGGTAAAATATGGACTCAAACTTGGAGTTCATAAACTCCAAAGCTAATGTTTTTTCCTACTGTGCAATTCTATTCAATTCTTTCAAGAACTTAAAGCCTCTCTATTTTAGTTTCTTTAATTATTTATTTTAGTAAGCATAGAAAAGTATTATTTGTAATAAACTTAGAGGGCTAGGCTGCATGAGTTAGAAAGAGAAACTCCATTTAAAATCACTCTAGACCAGTGATGGGCAAACTTGGGACACTAATAATTTGCTGTTGGAGTTGTGAATGTGTCCAACCATTCTGGAAGGCAATTTGGAATTATGCCCAAAGGCTTTAAAAGAATGCATGCCCTATGATCCAGCAATACCACTACTAGGTTTGTACCCCAAAGAGATAATAAGGAAAAATGTTTGTACAAAAATATTCATAGCCACATTCTTTGTGGTGGCAAAAAATGGGAAAATTTGGGGGCATCCTTCAATTGGGGAATGGCTGAACAAATTGTGGTTTATGCTGGTGATGGAATACTATTGTGCAACAAGGAACAATAAACTGCTTGATTTCCATAGGAGCTGAAAAGACCTCCATGAACTGATGCAGAGCGAAATTAGCAGATCAAGGAGAACATTGTACACAGAAACTAAAACATTATGGGATGAGCATATGTAATTGATTTTGCTACTAATAGCAATGCAATGATACAGGACAATCCCAAGGGACTTATGAGAAAGAATGCTATCCATATGGAGAGAAAGAACTATGGGAGCAGAAATGCAGAAGGAAAACATTTGATTTACCACTTGTTTATATGAGTATAGGATATGGGCTTGTGGTTTTTAAAACATTGCTCTATTACAAAAATGAATAATATGGCAATTGGTATTAACTGATAATACATGTATAACCCAATGGAATTGCTTGTTGGCTCTGGGAGGGGAGAGTGAAAAGGGGAAGGAAAGAACATGAATCATATAACCATGGAAAAATACTTAAATTACAAAAAAGAAAGGTAGGCTGCAATAAAGATGAGAAGGTGCATTAAAGTTCCATACAGAGGAGTTTTTATTTGATTATTGAGGGAATAATAAATCATTGAAACTTATTGACTCAGGGTCATTGAAGGTGTACCAGTATTCTCTGTAATCTATTAATTTGTTAACTAGAATTGTACAGAGTGGATCTGTACAGATGTATAGTGTAATGATGGATCCCAAGAAGACACTATCTTACATTGGACCCAGTATAATTTTATTATTAAAGTTATCTTATTGTAGCTTGTCTAGTCTTTTTGTTAAGGGTATGTACAAGAATATTCATTTAATCACAGAATTCATTTTCTTGACCATCTAAAATAACAGAGTGCACCATATTGGAAAAATGCTAGAGTACTTTCTGAGATATTAGACAAGTAGTCTGGGGCATGTAAGGGTAATATATTAGAGTGGATACAGAGCTATTCTTGGAGTTAGAAAACATTTGTCTACAAATACTTTTCTAGGGCTAATGTTAAGCTTTTTTTTTTTTTTTTTGGTCTTCAAGGTAAGGTGTATCAAATAAGCTATTAGATTAAATTTTTTTTAGTTAAAATGTTCAAAAGAAGATAGAAAAGGGGAAAGGTAGAACAGTATTTTGAAAGAGAAAAGGAGATCAGAGTGCCAATACCTACAAAAAGTCTTAGCTGGTATTCTTTCCTTATGGCAAAACTTTCATGAAATCCTTCAATGTGATGTAGAACAAAAAGATTTCCTATTGTAATATGCATTGTTAAGGTATATCTGTCTATGGAGACCTGAACTACTACTTGGGGTGACTGAAAAAGCAAAAATAGCACAAGGAAGGAAACACACACTTATTAAGCTCTTACTATGTGCCAGAAACTGGGCTAAGTAAGCACTTTACGAATACTATGTCATAGCAACCCTGGGATGTAGGTGCTTTATAAATATTACTTCCTTTGATTCTCAAAATAACTCTTTGAGGTAGGTGCTATTATGATAACCATTTTGGGGAAATTGAGGCAGACAGACAGGCTCACATAGCAAGTGTCTGAGATGATAATAATAATGGTAATAGTTAACATTTATAATTTATAATAACCTTGTGCAATGCGAGGTGCTTTATCAAGTGCTTTACAATTACTATCTCATTTGATCCTCACAACCTTGGGAGGTAGGTACTGCTTTTGTCCCCATTTTACAGTTGAGGGAACTGAGGCAAATGGAAGGAAAGTGATTTGCCCAGGGTAACAGAGGTAGTAAGTGTCTGAAACAGGTTTTAAACTTAGGTCTTCCACTTTCTCTTTAATTCCTGCCTTGACTTCCCGTGTTTCCCTAGTCCTTATACCTTGGAGTGAGAGTTATACGTGTCTGGTCTTACATATCTCCTCAAGAATGAGTTTCCTTTGCAGATCTCTTCATGCTGGTGTATTATTGGAAGGATTCAGAGGCAGATTTTTTTTTTCACTTGGCCAATTGCCTATGTGTTGTTTACCACTGATAAAACTTTCCTTGAGCTCAACCAAAGACTCACGTAAGTGTGTATTCTGAGACACCACCTGTTTCTAGCAAGAGCAGTCTTAGCCAGGGAAGTTAAAGTAACAGTGCAGTTTGCTTTTTTAAAATGAATTCTTTCCTTCCTTCATCTAATAAATCCTTATTAAGCATATAACATCAGCAAGACACTTTGAATAGGTACTGAGGGAAATGTACGGTTTAGAGAAGGCAAGGTCCCTTCCATCTTGAAACTTAAGGACTAGTAGATTTTAAGAGGAGTAGGACCAACATACAGATAGCTATGACACACATTTCATGATAAATACACCAGAAAATTACCAAATAAAGTGCTTCCAAGGGGGAGATCATTACTACTTGGTGGGGTAACAGAGTTAGAGAAGATAGGCAGTAGATAAATACCTGTGAAATTAAGTAGATGCTCTTTTCACCCCATTTTTATGTATTGAAACTTCAGACTCTAAATTCTGGATACTTTCCATTACAGAACCTATTGATATGTAAATATGAAGATAGATAGTAGGCACTTAAAAATGTTGATTGGATTGGATTGGGTCAGTATTTCATATCCATTACTCTAGCAACATGTGCCTTTTTCATTTCAGGAACATTGTTTCCTTAAGTCAAACCAACAAGTCACCATAGAAAGACAAGATTAATTTCACATTTCTGCTTGAATAGTAAGACCTAGTCTTTTTCTTCTGCAAACAAATTTTTTCTTTCAAAATATTTGTCCTGTTTACATTTTCTTTTAGTAGTGGCCAACTTATTATAAACCCATGTACTCACTTATATTTTAAAATTTATTTTTTGTTACACTAAAATTCCCAGGTATCCCCCACTCTTCCTCCCCTTCCTATACTAAGAAAAGCATAATTTAACAAAAATATATATGATTATATATTATACACACACACACATATATGTATACCATGTCTTGCTCTGATTATATTATGTCAGTTCTGTACTCACTGATACCAATTCCCTCTAACTCTTGAGTTCAGCCCAACCATAACCTAAGTCATCAGGTTACTTTTAACTTTCACAAGTTCCCTTCCACTGTGACAAATGCAGAACAGAGTGCTAATCTATTTTTTAAACTGTGTTTACATTTCAGCTTTTTTCTTTGCCTTGCCTTTGTTGCATGACTTTGAAATTCAACTGTCAGAATTGAATAATTATACTTTTTTCATTGCTATTATTTTGCATTTCAATAAGGTTGGGTTTTTTTAAATTCTTACCTTCTGTCTTAGAATTAATAGTAATGGTTCCAATAAGGGCTAGGCAGTTAGAGTTAAGTGCTTTGCTGAGAGAGTCATTCAGCTAGGAAGTGTCTGAGTGAACCCAGGACCTCCCATCTCCAGGTTTGACTCTCTCTCCACTGAGCCACCTACCTGCCCCCTTTCAGTAGGTTTTTGAGGAACAGGAAGCTTAGTGAAGAAGTGTGATAGAGACAGGGTTTGTGGTAAAGGGATAAACTTGTTGATCCATTTCTTTAGAGTCTGCAATCTCATCTTAGTAGGATTGCAAAATCAGAGAAGGAAGGAAGTATCCCATTTTTCAAATGATATTTTTCTAACTTTTTTCAGATTAAGGGACTTGACACGAGGAAATATTATTTAAAGGCTAGAAAGAGATTCGTATATGTGTTTGTGTGTGCGTGTGTGTGTGTGTGTGTGTCTAAATTAATGGCTGAAAAAATAAACAAATAAATAAATAAACAAATGAATTCATGGATGACAGATTAATGGTGGTGGACCTGGCTTGGGACCACTCCTAAGGATAGGATGCTTGAGATGGATGGACAATGATTTTCAACCACTATGGCAATTTTCTAAGTTAATAAACATAAAAACAGGGCTGATTTCCTTGGTAGAAGTTAACTTACTTGGATGCTGTCTATAATGATAAAATCACAAGTCCAGTCCAAAATAATTGCATATTCTTAGACTGAGAAGTTCTGATTTGTATTCAGGGACAGAAATAAAATATACTCTGGTGCGCTTTGCAAACAGCCTGAAGGTTTAATTTTTAAAATTAGTAAATAAGAGTTGGAGTAGGCCATGCACTTCCCAGGTGTATAGAAAATGGTTGTGAAATCTTTTAAAGTGGCACTATAGCTTAATTCTTCATCTAATGGTATCTGCAATGGATACTTACTGAAAATGTAGCTGGGTTTAAAAAAATACTTATTCTGTGTTGTACCCAGGGCCCAAAGATGGGAACCAGCTTTGCCATGGCTGGTTTTGTGAGTCTGCTGTGGTAAAGACTGAAAGTTCACAGGGCTGGGGTTGAAATGGGGAAAGGCCTCAGACTCAACCACAGCCTTCCCTATTTGGGGAGGAACCAGCTGTCTCAGATTATTCAATCAAACCTTGGATTCTAAGGAACTAAGCTGAGAGACTGAAGGCAACGTTAACATCTGAAGTAGGAGCAGGAGCCTCAATCCCCAGGTACCCCAAGACTTAAAGAACAAATAAAGATTTGTCAGATGGGCTTAATTTAAAGTTGTTGATGATTCCATAAAGAACTCTCAAAGTTCCCTATATTCACTTTTTATAGACATGAGCCTGTCTTTCTGTCCACCTACACAAGACCAGTCCCATCTTTCAGATTCCCCTGAGTTTTTTTTTGCAGCAGGATAGCCAGATAATTAACTAGACAAAGCATTATGAACCTTCCAATATTGCAAGATTTCGATTTTCCCATATATATATAATTTTTTATCAGCTACAGTCTTACAGTCAGTAAGTTTTGAAGGTAGCATCTGGACTCAGGTCTTTGGGACTCTAGGCTCACTGTGATGTTTCATCTGTAAAATGAGGGGGAGAGGATAGAAGATCCTGGAGGTGTCTTCTGGCAGTAAATCCCACGATCCCTCAGTCCTCTGGCTTTTCCCCGTCAACTTCTCTCCCCTCCCCAAATAGGCAGGAATGACTAGCTGGGGCTAGGAGAGGGGGAGAGAGAACACATAGCCCTGCTTGCACCATGGTGACACACCTACCCCCCAGCAGTGGGGAGAATGGGGTTGAGTGTGAGAGCCAGAGGAGGAAAAAAGGGAGGGAGGAAGGAAGAAGGGGATAGGGGGAGAGCTTGACCATTTTCCCTACCAAGTCTGCTAGGAGTCTCAGTGCAGAATGATGGGAGTTGGGGCAAGACTTCCTTCCCCTTTACCTACAAGTAGGCTTTGGTCCTTATGAGATACATGGAGCTGGGTGTAGGTATGAGGCATAAGCTGGCCAGGCCTCAGCCCCTTAGATGGGAGAGGTGGAGGGGTGAGGGAGCATGGTCCCCCTTGCCCCCAGTCTGTCTATTCCTTGCCACCCAAGTCTCAGACAGGGTGGTGGCCTAGCCCAGGAGGCACAGGAGGCACATAGGGAGCATCTTACCCTACTTTAGGCTGGTCAGTACCAGCTGAGAATAAATTAGTTTCTGGCTTTAGGGCTCATCCATATGGGAACCTCCAACAACAAGGAGGACCTGGCTTCCTCATCTTTTTGGAGGGAGTTAGAGGAGCAACTTCTTAGGGTGGGGGCTCTGAGTCAGACCCAGCATCACTGCTTTATCTTCTCAAGCATCTCCTGCATCCACTTTAGCTTTTCTGCCTCTTTGTCTAGGGATGGTTCTCTCAGTCCAGCTATCCTGGGACAGTTTGCTGATCATCTGCTGGATGCAGTGGGACTGGTAATTTTCATAATGAAAGCCAATGTCCTTCAGGTCATACATGCACATCTAGATCAGCAGGTCCTGATGCTTCACAAAATTGTAATGGGTTTGGTTCTCCACTTTTATGGTGTCCCAGATATAGAACCTCCCCGCCCCACTGACCCTTGGCCTTGACCATGATATTACTGCCTATGACGGTAAAGGGTGGGCTTTCCTTTAACTCTTGGTTCTAATGCTTGAACTCCTCATCTTCATCTGAGTTGGAATCTGGAAATTGGTACTCCTTGATCCCAAACCTATCAATCTCTTCCCAGATCCACTCCTTCAGTTTTCAGAATTCTCCCTGGATGAGGCAGTCAGCTTTGGCAAGAAGGGGAACAATATTCAGTTTTTCATGAAGGGCCTTCATGAACTCCACATCCATTGGTCACAACCTGTGCCCAAAGGGGAAGATGAAGTAGAGGCAGCAGTGCACTTGACTGCCCCAAATGTTCTTGTAATTGAAGCCACTCGCATCTGTGAAGTATTGCTTGAACTGTTGGTCCAAGTAATCTGTAATGGGCTTCTAGCACTGGGTACTAACAGCATCCCTGAAGTCTGGTGTGTCCATAATGGTCAGTTTTGGTCTCACACCTTTCTCCTTGATGTCCTCCATACACTTCAGGATCTCAGCCTTCTGGTTGATTCTCTTCTCTTCATTGTGCTAACTTTCCTAGGCACCAGACAGCCATGTCTTTTCTTTGTAGTCAGGCTTGGTTTTTATAATTTCTAGACATTTAATTTTTATAGTTTTGTTGTTATTGTTCTTCCCATTTACACTGTCAGAGTCATTGTGCATATACTACTTATAACATTTTGTATCAGTTCATGTGGTTCTATCCATGCTTCTCTGTATTCATCCTTACTGTTTCTTAAAGTATAGAACTATTCCATTACATTTATATATCATAATTCATTTAGCCATTCTTCAATCCATAAGCATTTACTTTGTTACCAAGTCTTTGCTACTATAAAAAAGTACTAATATATCTTTATTTTTATATTTCTATCAGTAGCTCCTATCTCTGCCTCTGCCTCTATTCTCTTCTATATCTTTTGGTATATCTGGAGACTTTCATTTTTGTAAATTAACTCCGTAGAATATATTCTCAGCAATGGAATTTCTGAGTCAAAGGGTATGGGCACTTTAGTGACTTTATTTGCATAATTTCAGATTGCCTCTCAGAATGATAATATCAATTCACAGCTCTACCAACAATGTGTTAATATATTTATTTTCCCATGCATGTTTCATCATTGACCATTTCCATTTTTGCCCAAATCAACTTACCTAATTCTTTTGGAATTTCATATCACATTAGATGCTGCTCATAAACAGTGGATAGACCACTTCAGTGATCTCAATTATTTTATTTTATTTTTTAGAATATTTTCCATGGTTGCATGATTCATGTTCTTTCCCTCTCCCCCAAACTCCCCCTTCCTCCCCATAGCCAATGCACAATTCTACTGGGTTTTACATGTGTCATTGATCAAGACCTATTTCCATATCACTGATAGTTGCACTGCCATGATTGTTTAGCATCTATATCCCCAATCATATCCCCTTCAACCCATGTGTTCAAGCAGTTGTTTTTCTTCTGTGTTTCTTCTCCCACAGTTCTTCCTCTGAATGTGGCTAGTTTTCTTTCTCATAAGTCCTTGCTCTGCATCCTTGCATTGCTGCTAGTAGAGAAGTCCGTTATGTTCAATTGTACCACAGGGTATCCTTCTCTGTGTACAATGTTCTCCTGGTTCTGCTCTTTTCACTCTGCATCAATTCCTGGAGGCCATTCCAGTTCACATGGAATTCCTCCAGTTCATTATTCCTTTGAGTATAACAGTATTACATCACCAACAGATAACACAATTTGTTCAGCCATTCGCCAATTGAAGGACATTGCCTCATTTTCCAATTTTTTGCCACCACAGAGAGCGCAGCTATAAATATTTTTGTACAAGTCTTTTTCCTTATTATCTCTTTGGGGTATAAACCCAGCAGTGGCATGGCTGGGTCAAAGGGCAGATAGTCTTTTATAGCACTTTGGGCATAGTTCCAAATTGCCATCCAGAATGGTTGGATTAATAAGTGATCTCAATTCAAATCCTGCCACAGAAACTTACTACCTGTGTGACTTTAGACAAGTTTCTTATCTTCAAACTCAATATCCTCATCT
The DNA here is from genome assembly GCF_016433145.1 of Gracilinanus agilis. Taxonomy (NCBI): domain Eukaryota; kingdom Metazoa; phylum Chordata; class Mammalia; order Didelphimorphia; family Didelphidae; genus Gracilinanus; species Gracilinanus agilis. The sequence continues at coordinate 432,392,377 of NC_058133.1, read as the reverse complement.
GTAAAATGGAGATAATAATGGGATCTTCTGTACAGGGTTGTTATGAGGATCAAATGAAATAATACATGTAAAATGCTTTATAAACTCTTAAGTGCTATTATAAATGCTAACTATCATTAAATAGATATGGCTTGCTTCCTTATCCATTCCCCTGCCCATGACCTGCTCTATGTCGGATACATAGTCTCTCCCTCCAATATCCCCTACCTCTACCATTTCTTCATGGAAAATCTTCTAATATAGAATGTGAATGTTCTCCCCTGCCCCATCCATTCTTTGTATGATTTTACAGTTTCTTCACCTTTTCTCTGCCATAACTTCTGGTCATATTAAATTCTTTTCACATAGTCTTGGTGTCAAATTGCTGTGCTTTATACATTTTAGGCCAATTAATTACTACTGTTTTTCTATATGATGTTTCAAGTCTCTCTTGCCTGTCTTTAAGTTTCCTTAACTAGTATATACTGCTTATTTCATTTTATTAATACAGATACACATATACAAATTTCCCACTGAAAATACCCCATGTGCCTTACAAAGCTAAGTCCTGATCTCATCCCAAGAAGAATATATTTTTTTCCTTTTTCCTTTTGGTAACACTGATGTACAGAATGTAATTGTTTTAATAAAGAGGCAACCTACATTCAAATAACTGTACTAATACAAAGAAAGACTGTCTTGGATAACTCCTAATTTCTAGTTGACTTTGTCACATATTATTTAAGTTTATTTTTTTCTTTTTGATAGGAAGTTAACCTTCCTAATTATGTTTTGCTTAGATGAGTATTTTGCATCATCTGATCATAGACCAATTGATTGAGGAAATAGTGATTTGAAATTATGGGGGCAGTCACTAAGGAATTCTATATTTCCTATGAATAAAACATATATATATATATATAAAGTCAATAATTATATTTTTTAAAGTTCATTTTTGAAAGAAATTATTATTGAACAGAAATGTGGTGCAGTGCCTTGCATGTTATAGACACTCAAATATTTATTGATTAATTGATCAGTGAAAATATTCAAGTTTCAGGAATAATCGTCATTTGCCAGCCTTTATGCTGTTGCTTTTTATAATTAAATAACTGTATCCTAAATACATCACTTGGGGAGCGTATGCATCTTTTGCTGCAATCATTTTATTCCATGTATCATATCATTTAATGGCTCTAACCATTGATCAATTCCCTGCTAGGATGGTTGGGCATAGTTTCCTCTTTTTGCTTGCAGTCCTATTGTTTTTTGTTGTATATAACAACCCGGTTGCCATTTTATTAGTATTATGTGATAGAAGTTCCACAGAAATGTATAGATCAGTTGAAATTGTGAGCAATTTCAGTGTCATTCCAGTGGGGAGTTTAAGGAAGACATCAAAGCCATTATTGGTTACTTTTGGATAATCTGACTGACTGCAACCGTGCTGTCTTTAGGTTGTAGCCACCCATATTCATCTTATTCTTTTAGGTCAACTGGGTTATTTAGGGGGTGAAAATTAGACACAGATGAGTCTCTGGGGCTAGGAAAGCCACTGTTTTGGTTTCTCAGGAGAAGTTTTTCTGATATGGACATGCCTCTAAACACCAGTCTTCCCCAGTGTGCTAACAAAATGTATCCAGAGAAATAGCGGATTGTGTCTGTCTTTGCCTCCAATGAGAATCCTAGTGGTATAGTGGTCATAATTGGTATCCTCCTCTGTGGAGGAGGTTTAACTTCCAGAAAGTGCTAAATCTATAATAAGATCATTTGGATATAACCAAAACTTTATCTCTGACATGAAAATGATTCTTAGATTGGCCATTGCTTTAAAGGTATATTTGAAATATTTGCTAATAATAAGACCTGTTAGGTGGTCCTGTAGATAGAATTCTGGGCCTGGAGTCAGGAAGATTAATCTTCCTGAGTTCATATATGACCTCAGGTAAATCATGTAACCCTGTTTAACTCAGTTCTCTCATCTGTAAAATGAGCTGGAGAAGGAAATGGCAAACTGCTCCGGTATCTTTGCCAAGAAAACCCCAAATAGTGTCAGGTAGAGTCAGCCACAGCCAAAACAGACTAACCAACAACATCAACAATAAAAGCTAACTTTTATGAAACATCTATGCAAATGCTCTTTGCTAAATGCTTTATATTATCTCATTTCATTTCCTGGGAGGTAGGTGCTATTATTAACCTGTTGTTTTGTGGTTGAAGAAACTGAGGCAGAGGTTAAATGACTTGTTCAAGATAATCCATTTAGTGTCTGAGTTGGGATTTGGACTCAGGTATTCCTGAGCACAACCTGAATTTCATGTTGAATGATTGTAGATTAATGTGCTGATAATCCCCCAATTGCTCTAGCTTCCCAAATACAGAGAAAGTTTCTAGAAAACAGGGGTCCTGTTTTTCTTGAAAACAGAAAGACAAGCTCAATCAGCTGGGTTCCAAACCCTGCAGAAAGAAACCCTGAGAAATTCTACCAACTCACTTATGAAGATGAGCAGGGACAGAAACCACAGAGTACAATGAATTAGAAGAGCAGCAATCTTGGCTTCATGAGGTTGCCTCTATTTAATAAAAACATTGTTTTAAACTTCCACAGCGTTCTGGCATTGTGGTAAGCATATAAAGTTAAAACCAAAGCTTATAGTCTACTGGAAGTTGGTGAGCTGGGAAGATATACACAGCTAAACACGATAAAAAGTTGAGAATGATGGGAGCAAAGGAGACATTTAGGGAAAGTATTAGAAGGCTTTTGGAGTAGGAAGTGAGTTTGTGTTTATGCCTCTGTAAATATCCTTTTTAAAAATCATCCACATGCCTTCTACTCAGTGAACTAGATGATTTCCTCTAGAGCTCTTAACATTTTGCAGGTTTCAGAGGCCGTAGATTAGATCTGTTTACTATCATTTACTTTCAATGTGTCATCAGTTTTTCCTTATCTTGTCATATGGGACTTAGATGATACTGTTCACACTTCTTCACTCATGTCATTTATCTTTGGTGACATGTTGCAACTTTTTCTTTCAGTTTGGGCGATCCCGAGAAATTGTGGTGTTCAGGCGGTAAACTGAAGCCAGTTAGAACTAGATAGAGTAGATGGTTAAATATTCAGTGAGAACTTTTTCACCTTAGAAATTAGCACGCTTTACACATCAGGGCTTCATTTTCTGTTCTGTTGATTGTCTAGGCTTAAGAAGGTGTTAATAATCCAGATTGAATTTGAAAGTGTATCCTTTTCATTTTTTGAGAAATGACTGTTTTCATTTACTAGAAAACCTCTAGAAGCAGTTTATAATTTAAAGCTATGTAGCACAGCACCAGTTATCACCATTTCTTCTAGAAGGCTAACTGAGGTGAATCCGTTTCATTCATGCTACACATTTACTATTGCCCTTTTCAGAACCCAGATGGCCTTTCTCAAGATTACCACTGCCTTGTAGTACTTTATCATTGTCTGGCCTGCTTTCCCTGGCACTCCAAAGGAATTTAAAATAGTTCTTCTCTCAGAAATAGGGTGAGATTCTGGTAAACCTTCTTCTTGACTTCCAATGGGACTATTCTCTATACTAGGACTATTGAATTAAGATAAAAACGGGGGCCACAAAACTATACACAACAGTCCTTATGGGCTGCATAATGACAGTTTAAAAAGCTTTATCTATTTTTATTTTGTTATTTCCCAATTACATTTAAAAAATAAAAACTTACTCCCCAGCTTAGAATCAATGCATGTATTGGGTCCAAGGCAGAAGAGCAATAAGAGCTAGGCAACAGGGTAAAGTAACTTGCCCACGGTCATATATGTAGGATGTGTCTGAGGTCAAATTTGAACCCAGGACCTCCCAACTCTAGTCCTGGAATATAATCTACTGAATCCCCTAATTGCCCCCTCACAATTACATTTTAATCTGTCTAGTGGAAGGCATCTCTGCTTCGATACTGTTGTGTCATCATAGAGATATAGCTACCAATAGATTTATGAAGGACTCATGATTATCCTTCACTTTCATCAACAGAAAGTGAAGGTACAGTGAAGTATATATTTATTGTGGTAACAAAGAAAAATATCATTAAGCTGGAAGTCTTAATTAAATTTGGAAATGAAAACATGGTCACTGTGGGTGCAGTGGGAAGGGAAGTTGTCTACAAATAATGGCAGGAACTCATTTACTCTCAGTTCAGTTCAAGAAAAATTAAATCCAGCAAATAGCTGAATGAGACAATAATGGATAGAGAGGAGAGGGAAAGTATGGATTTGGGGGGCGTTTTATTGGACTCTACTGACATCTAGTGGCTAACATTACAGTTAATCAGAGCACTTGAGAGCTCTATCTTTTAATATAGTCTCAATTAATAAATAAGGAAACTCAGGTTTCCTTAAGATCACACAAGGAAGTGGATAGTAACAGTGGAGTTCAAACCTAGTTTATCAGATTCTAGATCCACTCATCTTTCCACTGTACAACATCCCTCACTACTCAGTTTCCAAGTATTAAGGGGGAGGCAATATGTCTCTATTACCATTAATCTGCTTAAAACATTTATTTAAGCACGCTTATCAAAGTTTCCTTTGATGCATATGTACTACTTTGTGCTGTCCTTTCAAGATAATATTGAAGTAAAAGTTAATCTTTGAACAGTGTGGTGACTCAGTGGATAGGTTGCAGAATTTGTAAACTGGAAGAAATGAGTTCAGATCCTGCCTTAGACACTTACTAGCTATGGGACCCTGAGCAAGTCATTTAACCTCTGTCTACCTCAATCCTCATCTATAAAATGGGAATAATTAAAAAAAATTGCCTCCTATGCCGGTTGTGAAGTTCAAGTGAGATGATATTTGTAAAGCCCTTGAAGTGCTATAAGTGTAGGTAATAATAATAATAATAATAATAATAATAATTAGTAATAATAAATAAAGTAACTAGATGGCTCAGTGGATAGAGTGCTTAGCCTGGAATCAGGAAGATCCAAGTTCAGTTCTAGTTTCAGACACTTTCTAGCTATGTGCCTCTGGTGGACTTTGGCTAGGAACCAGGGAGGTGGCTCAGTAAATTCAGTACTGGAGCTGGAGTCAGGAAGACTAGAGTTCAAATCTGACCTCAGACATTTCCTAGCTGTGTGACCCTAGACATATTTAATCTCTATTTGCTTAAATCCATTGGAGAAGGAAATGGAAAACCACTGCCATGACAATCCTATGGTCAGTATTGGCATACAATGATCCACGAGGTCACAAACAGATGCTATTGAACAACAATTAATGATAATAATGACAATTATTATTATTATCTCTGTTCCTGGGAACAAGAGGGAAAGGACGGTTCTGTTAAAATTCCCCCTACTTTTCCTGTAGATGCACTAATTTTGAGTGTATAGTAAAAATTAAAGTAACATGCCTTGTTTCCACCCTTCCCTCCTTCCACCTAGCCCATGTCCCTAGCCAGCTTTTTATGGCATAAGATGACATATATGTCCCAAGAAGTCATAAGATAAGGCCTTTACCTTTTTTTCCATCCAAAGTACTCAGATACCATCAGGACTTTATGATATCCACAGGTGGTACAGTGGATAAAATGCTGAACCTGAGTTCAGATCAAGCCTCAGACACTTATAAACTCTGTATCCCTGGGCAAGTCATTTAACTGTCACTTACCTAAGTTTTCTCATTTGTAGAATGTGGATAACAATAGCTCTAACCTTCCAAGGTTATTGTACAGAAAAAATGAAGTAATATTTTTTGTGTGTAATTGTAAAGTGCTTCTATACTTTTCATTCTACAAATCTTGAACTATTAAACTCTTTCCATTTCACAGCCCCATTAGAATTACATATTTTGTCTTTTTTTTTAAACTCTTACTTTCTGTCTTAGAATCAATACTAAGTTTTGGTTCCAAGACAGAAAAGCAGTAAAGGCTAGGCATTTGGGGTTAAGTGACTTGTGCAAGAGTTATGTGGCTAGGAAGTAGTCTAGGGCCAAATTTTAACCCAGGACCTCCAGTCTCCAGACCTAGTTCTCTATCCACTGAGCCACCTAATTATACCCCCAGGATCATATATTTTAAAGTTAGGATCGACCTTCAATATCTAATTCACATTATCCTTACATTTCCTAGAGGAAGAAGGTTTGAGATCAAATGACTTACTTTCTCAAGGTCATAGAGGCCAGGATTTAAATCTGGATCCTTTGCCTCTGGGTCTTTGTGTACTACACGGCACCTTAATGGAAATCTATAAACCAGGGAGACCTTTGGATTTTCATATCCTGACCTGAAATGTGATTCTAGCAGTAAACTCATAAAAAACATGATTTCAAAATTCACTCTCAATAATTTTACAGTGGAAAGTAAATCTAATTACCAGTATAATATGATAATCATGTGCGATAATTATTTTTATCCAGATACATGTTTATTTTAAAATCTTTTGAAAACCAATGGGGGTTGCAAAGCACAAGTAAGTTTCCATTGCATATTTTATAAGGCAGATCGAATGGCCTAGGACAGGGGTTGGCAACGTATGACTCTCAAACTATATCTGGCTCTTTTGAGGGCCAGATATGGCTCTTTCTGCAGGAGCCATAAAGTCAATTTTTTTTTCAGGCGCTGTTACAGGAGCGCACACTGTGAGCACTGTACGGCTCTCATGAAATTACTTTTTAAAAAAATGTGGCGTTTATGGATCTCACAGCCAAAAGGATTGCCGACCCCTGCTCTAGGACCATGTAGGAGAACCTATGGTATGCTTTGGAGAAGGGGCTGTTCCCTTCCCCCTTTCCACATTGCCTGAGGATATTTCTCATATCACCTAATCCTCTGCCCAGCAGCCCAATGGAAGTGCTTTGTTTCTCCCTTGTCTGGGGTAAAGGGGCAGCTCATATGTGATGTGAGGTTTGCGGTTTAGGCACTCAGTCTCTAAAAAATTTACCATTACTGGTCTAGTGTGTCTTGGCCACATTGTCTTCAAAGCCTAATTTCCACCATCTGTGTGGGTTTTAAAGCTATAATGATCTTAGAAATAATGTCATTGAACCCCCTTATTTTTCATCTAAGAAAAAATGTCTCAGCCAACATCACACCCCAAGATCTATCTTTTTCTTGTCATATTGACATAGCAAAGGAAGTAAGGTGAGCAAGGGATTAGAAACAGAGAAATCAATACATCTATTCATCACTAAATTCTCCTGGCTCTGTGCTGTGATTTATCCTAAGAAGAAACAGAGGAGAAAGAGAGAAAATAGACCTTTGGGTTATATCACTGATGTAGTTCTGTTTGTATGCCCATTTGACTGTGTACATGTCACTTAAACTCTCTCTTGGCTTCATTTTCTTGGTCTATGAAATACAAGACTAAAAAAGACTGCTAGAGGAGAAGGTAATTCCAATGTGAGAAATCCAGGGGTGGAGTAAACTTCCAAAGTGAAGAGATTTCCTATCTTACAAGGAAAGAGAATATTTGTGCATTCTGGGGGTGGGAGGAGGGGGCATAACATACATATTTTGTATTTACTGGTACATGCAATGCCCTAAGGAATGTCCTCTGAAAACAGAGAAAGTTTCATTTTTGTCTTTATGTTCCCAACATCTAATTGTGACTCTTGGGACACAACTAGTTTTATATAAATTGTAAAAAAAAATGGTGAGAATATCAGGAGTATATTGTTTTTGGAAAGGGGGATAGAGTCACTGCCCTAGATAACAACTCCACAGACCAGTTGCCTGTCCTTTGGCAACCATTCCTCTACACCTTGTCGTTCTATCAGAGAGAGAATATAGTAGACACTTAATAAACATTTATTGACTGGGATATAGGATTCATCCCATCACTGTCCTGAGAACTTGGGAAGAGGCAAGATTCCTGTGCAGGAAAGTTGAGTTCCTGTATACCCTTAAACTTTTATTTGTGTGCCATCTTTGAAGTTCTCATTTCATTACTACATACTTAACCCAAAACATAGAAAATGGGGTCCCTGTAATTAAGGAGCTCAGAATCTCATTAGGAAGGCAAGAGGAAGTTAAAAGATACTACACATACTGGATTCATAAGGTTCCAAGGAATGGAGAAGTTATTAGACTCTCTCCTATTCGCCAACATTTAGTAGCAAATGCTTTTCAAATGTATAATTATGTGGTATAAGTTACCTGTGCATACATAGAAGGTGAAAAAATCCTCACATATACAACTAAATATATTCCAGCAAGACTTATTGAAGGATATCTTATTAAATGATAGATCTACATCTATCCATCTATCCATCCATCTATCTATCTATCTATCTATCTATCTATCTATCTATCTATGTACACACACATATAAATGCTTAAAATGTACAAGGACTTTTTTGATATCCTATACAAATATATACATATGTATACAAATATACATGGAATATGATTTGAGGATGAATAGCTCTTGCTTATACATAGTAAAAGCTTTGCCTCTAACATCATTTGTTATTAGTAAAGTCCCTAATCTTCAAATGTTCTTGGAAATTAGGCAAGGGAGCATGTGACTGAGTCAAAATAATTTTTTCCCTAATGATTCCTCTTTGAACCAAGACAGCTTTGGAAAATAGTCAAGACTTTCTTTGACATCAGCTATAGGTAAGCTACCTGTTGTCTCGTAGGAAACCTATGAAATCTTGTTTCTCATAATTAACCTAGAGATCATGTATAGTCAGTTATGCTGGGAAGTGGAGCTCTCTGTAGATGGACAGTTTGCTCAACTGGACTACTAAAAATAACCACAGGGTGATCTTCACAGAAACTATCGTTATCTTGGAGGCAGAGATAACCTTTTGCAGAAGTTACAATAGAGGGGGAAAAAACCTTTTGAACTTTTGACATACAAATTTATGAGGCAAAAGTGGTTATGCTTCAAAAGCAATTATTAAAATGGAAGTGAAAAATATTAAATGAACCATAGTCAATTCAATGATTTCTTCCACTTAGGAAAAAAAGTCTCCCCAAATGTAGTGGGGTGTGTTTGTATGTGTGTTTGTGTGCATGTGCTATCGTTTCAAAAGGAAAAATAGTAATAACCACAGCAGCAGCAACAATGATAATAATCCTGCTTAATCCATTACTTAAGTAGGTAACAATTTATGCTTCAGTAGCACCTAAAAGCCTGAGTTGTGTCATAGTAGTCAAAAATGTAGCACTGGTTAAGAAAAAGACCACCCCAGACACTGGTGGACAAAATGTGCAGTATACAAAGCAAGGATCAGTGATGGGCAAACTTCTTAAAGAGGGGGCCAAAGGAAAGGAAATGCTCATCTGTCTATCTGTTTCTAAGGCAGTTCTTTTGTATTGTATCCTACTCATTGTATTCGTCAGATTAGGAATAATGTCAAGTGGCCAGATAGAACATTTCAGCGGGCCATATCTGGCCTGAGGGCTATAGTTTGCCCTTCACTGCCCTAGATGTCAATCCACAGATTCTCTCTTTCTTGCAAACCATTACTCTATTTGTATTGTTATCTGAGAAAAAAGGTGGTTAGGAGATAGCGAGATAGTACAATAGAAAATGGAAAATGTAATTTTTAGGAAAATGTGAGTTTGAATCTGACCACAGAAAATTGCTGGCTATATCTATCTGCCTTAATTTTCTCAACTGTAAAATGAGATAAAATAATAGGGCATATTTCCCAGGGTTGTTGTGAAGATCAAATGAGATATTTGTAAAAAGCACCTGGCACATAAGTGCATAATTAATGTTGGTTCTCTTCCTTCCTCATTAGACTGTAGTCTCCTTGAGGGCAGAACTCTTTCTCTTAATCTATTTGTACCCACAGAACTTAGCCCACTGTCTGTCAAACAATAAACACTTAATACTTTATATTAATATAATTCTTCCTTCCTTTGTTCCTTCATTCATTTGTTTGTTCATTCCTTCCTTCCCTTCCATCTAGGATTTGTATCTCAGGCAACAAAAACCTCAGAACTTTTTATTTATGATATAAATCATATGAAATAGAGAGTGTGATTCAAGGCCAGGTAACACAATTGATTCCTCGTTATCTATATGAGCAAGAGAAAGCATGGATGCATGATAGGAAACGAACAAAATATAGGGTTAGAGGGAGCAGAAGGGAGATGTTGGAGAAGGTAAAGTCTTTAGGTAAGGCAGAAACAACAAGTTTCAACTTTAAAATAAATGGATTTGGAGGGCTTTAAGATCTTTGGTTCTGTCATTTTTTTAGTCTTGTCTTACACTGTGTGGCCTAACAGGTTTTTTGGGGGGTTTTGTTGGCAAAGATTCTGAAGTAGTTTGCCATTTTCTTCTCTACCTCATTTTACAGATGAGGAAACTAGGCAAACAAGGTTAAGTGATTTACCCAGGGGCATACCATTGGTAAGTATCTGAAGCTGGATTTGAACTCAAGGAGAAGTGTTCCTGACTCCAGATCTAGCTAGCATTCTATTACACTACGTAGGACTTTAAGGTAGATTATTTTTATACTTGGAGAACTTATTTTCAATCTGACTTTTGTTTATATAATTCCTGGGTTTGTCTTGGCAGGTACACACCCCAATATCTTCTATTACATAAATTTAATGTAAATTGAATTTTTTCTATCTCTTGTTGTTGAGTTTTGGTGGTAATATGAAGAAATACTAATTATTTATGTGGATTTATTTTATGTCCTGAAACTTTACTAAAGTTGTTAGATTATTTTAACTTGCTTTTTGGCTGAATCTTTACAATTCTCCAAGTATGCCATCATATCATCTGTAAAGAGTAAGAGTTTTGTTCAGAAAACTTATTTTCTATAGCAGGATACATAAACTAAAAAGATAAACCAAAAGCCATATTTTACTTATTTTAAAAGTTTATTTATTTGTTTGTTATATTAAAATACCCAATTAACTCAATCCCTCCCCTTCCACCATTATTATAAAGCCATATTTTACCAAGTAGCTTCTACCTTAAAGATCCATAGAAAAGGAAGGATTTTAAAGCTGGTAGGAGGCTTAGAAAAATATAATTCAATTAGATCATAAAAAATGACTCATTTGAAATTAATTTCTCCTCTGGTAGAGACTAATATAGAATGGAATTACCAAAAGGGGGCATGGCAAAGGAAGAGGAGAATGAATAATCCACTTCAGGATCTATATAATTTCTTTTTTAAATTAAAAAAAACAAACCTTATCTTCCATCTTATTGATTCCAAGGCAGAAATGGGGTAAGGGTTAGGCAATGGTGGTTAAGTGACTAGCCCAGGATCCCACAGCTAGGGAGTGTGTGAGTTTATATTTGAGAACCCAGGACCTCTTGTCTCTAGACTTGATTCTCAATTCATTGAGCCAACTATCTGCCCTTCTAGGACCTATACAATTGCAAGTTGAATTTATTATTTTTTTAAGTTTGAGGAAATGGAATGAATAGAATATCATTAATAGAATGTTAGACTACTTAATAGATAATTTGAAGTGCTTCCTTTTCTGTTGTAATTAGATTTCTTAATTTCCAAATAATTAATAATAGGCTAAGACTTTCCCTTTTTACAGAGAAACAATTAATTCAGGCCTAGAACTGATGATCAAAGGTGATCATTAAAATACTTTGCTGGCTGAAAATTAAATAAGCCACATTGTTTTTTCAGTTGAGTTTTGAGGTTGGTGCTACAAGCATTCATCACTTCCTTTGGTTGATCTTAAAAGTTGCATCAAAGTTGGCAAGTTCCTTTCATTTCATCTTAACTTAAGGGCTTGTGGACAGTTGAGAGAAACCCTTCACGTTCTTTGAAAACATGTGGAGATTTTTTTTGTTTAGAAACACCAAACGTAGAGGCTTGGTAAGTACTTTGTTCTGTCTTCTCGGTAAGCAGTTGATGACAATAGCTCATGATCTATGTTTAAAAGTATTTTCCTGTAACTTTCAACTTTAACAGGTAAAACATGATTTGACTTTTCCTGAGACAAATTTAGCTACACCGGTGGAGGTAAGGAAAAACAGAGGGGGCTACTTTTTTCCATGTTGTTATTAGTTGATGTGTTCTTTTGATGAGCTACATGTAAAGGTGATTTCTTCTTCCATGTTGTCACTCACTGGTTCAGATTTAAATATCAGGATAAACTATAGAATTTTCTAGATCTGGTACAACCCTATATGGTAAAAACTAAATTAGTTGACTTTCTTTTTAGTACTTCAACACCACAAGTTGTGTAATAACGTCTTCATACAGCAGAGGTCTTCCTTGTTTGCAAAACTGAAAAATTTCCCTTCTGATAAGCTTTAAGGCTCCAAGCTTTATCGTCCAGGATCTTTACTTTTTTCATAGAAAATTAAAAGAGAAGCTGCTCCTGTTGCCGTATCCCTTATTGTACTGTTGTGCATTGCTTAAAACAATTAGAAACTTGAAATGGCACAAAGCACGGACTTGTTACAATGATCCCACTGGCAACTATGGGTATAATACATTCTTGATTGTTTCTTTGATTGATAAATGTAAAACCAAGAATCTTCAATATCGATAGTCAAATCAAAAAGTGTTTTAAGTATTTGTTATGATCCAGGCACTGTTCTAAATGATGGGAATATAGAAGGAGGCAAAAACATTCCCTGTCCTCAAGGAACACACAGTCTAATGGGAAAATCAACATGTAAACAACTATATACCAACAAGAATATATACAGCCCAACTTAAAAGAAATCTCAGAGGAAAGGCGCTAAAATTAAGGAGACTGAGAGGCTTCTTGCAGATAAACTTTTAAAGACTTTAAGCTAAAGTTTGGATTCTAGGCTGGCTTACACTGAGAAATAGCTATAACATTGGTTATTTTAATTCAGAAGAGATTTCTTAAAAACAATACCTGACATAATATTTCTATAAGCTTGCCAAAAGTTTTACGTATTATTTTATTTAATCCTGACAACAACCTTGAGAGTTGGTGTCATTATTATCCCAATTTTACCGATTAGGAAACTGAGCAGTTAAATAATTGCCCAGTCACACAGATAGTGAGTGTCTGAGCCAGGTTTTTTTCATTCAATCCTGTTTTCAAGTGTAGCCCTCTATACATGTGGCTTTCTGTTTTTTGCTTTTTAATTAAAAAACCCTTACTTTCTATCTTCTAATTAATTCTAAATATAATTGTCAAGGCAGAAGGGCAAAATAAGGGCAGGCAATTGGGGTTAAGTGATTTGCCCAAGGTCACACAGCTGGAAAGTACCTGAAGTCAAATTTTAATCCAGGACCTCCCGTTTCCAGGCTTGGCTCTCTTTGCATTGACATACCTAACTGCCTCAGCTGTATGGTTTTTCACCACATACTATCATAGATCATAGACTTGGAAGGGTCCTTAGAAGTCATATACGCCAATGTTTTCCTTGAATGGATAAGGACTCTGAGACCCAAAAAAGTGGAGAGATTTGCCTGAAATCAGACACACAGTGCCAAAGCTGAATTTTAAAACCAAGGTCTAGAATCTCTCACTCCAAAGCCAACATTCTTTTCTCTGTGCTACACTTTCTCCCCTTTCAAATAAGACATCTGTAGAACAGATCTTTCTCATTCATTTTTCTTTCCTCCAAAAAAAAATCCTCTAACACAGTAGAGTGCTATGTGGTAATGATTATGTAGTACAATAGAATGCTGCTGAATGTCTTGAAGCCATTAGTAACCAATTCTCCACTGTAGTTATTACATCTATTAAATTGGGCTATGTCCACAGGAATCAAGTAAGTGATCTGAACTTTACAAAATGGAACTTCCTAGGCAGAGTTTTGTCATTTTATGCATCACATGATGCACCCACAACTTTGGGCCTCTAATTGGGCTTTTACTTTGATTGATTCTCCTCTTTGATAATATCCTAATTTGATTCTAATGCCAAAAAAAAGATGAATTTTGGAGTATTTGGTAACTTCCTATTAGTTCTCAAAAGATCAAAAAGCTATTAGGGGGAAAGAATATTCCTTTACATAATAATAGCCTTGTGGAAGTAGTAGGGGAAAAATGGATCTTATAAAATCACAAGTGAGGAATAAACTACCCAGCCTAATTTCAGTGTCCTAGTCAGCTCTTTCTAGGTCACCAGCTAACACGAGGTCTTCTGCACGTGTGTGTGTGTGTATGTGTGTGTGTAGATATATAATAGTTGCCATGGTCACTGTATGGTTAAAGATGCATTTGGCGTAGATGCTACAGATCCCTACTGATGTCAATCAATTGCCAGGAAGTGACATTGATGCAACTGATGTTTATCGTTTTATGTTATTCTTTAATTTAAATAATGATTTAGGACAGTACTAGGACCTTAGGCATTAAGTCAACCTTAGAAACTAAATTCCAATAAATAAAAAAGAAAAAAGAATTTAAATTCCAAATAATATTCTTTTCTTTGATTTATTCAAATTCTTCTCATTATCTTGTATAAATTATAGTTCTCTGTTGCTTTTTATTAAACATCTTTTTATATTCAGATTTTTCTAACTACCTAGATAAAATCCTCAGCATCACATTGAGATTTTATTACCTCAGTTAAATTATAATTACCAATGAAAATGAAGCTATATAAAAGTCTTACTATAATGTTGAACACCCAATGGTTTTGCATAAAATGAGTTCAGCTCTCTCTTGAATAATGAAGATAAGAAAATATGGCCTCTCCTCCTCTCCCATATTCTCATTTCAGGCTCGCCAATATTCTCATTTCCGGCTAGGCTTCTATCAAGTATGAGAAGAAAGTTGTGGGGGCTTTTTGTGACTCCTATTACCAGATTTATATTGAAATGTGACTTATTGCCTTTCTTCACTTGAGAGTGTATAAACCATGACTGAAAAATTTGATATTTTGAATTACTAGGAATTATTATTTCAACATAAATGGCTCCTTGAGAGCAGGTTCTGTTTTTTTGATCTTTCTTTTGTACCCCCAGCACACAGCACAGGGTCCAGCTCATAGTAGGCATTATATAAATGCTATTCTTCTTATTCTTCTCCATACATATTATTCTTATTACATATCTTTATTTCAGTCAAGTTATTTCTTTAGTGTAATTCCCAAATCCCTATTCTTCCTTTAAAGAATAGCTCAGGTACTACCTCATCAATGAGGCCTTTCCTGGTCTCCTCTGGGATTAGTTTACTTTCTTTCATGAAATTATATCATATTCATTTGCACATTCTTTATGCATATAGGTATTTACAACTGTACATTACTCTAGAAGAATGCAAACCACTCAAAGCAGGGAGGGCTTTTACTAGTAATTTTGGCACCCAGACCTAGAGAAAATAGCATGAAGCATGTCTTTTTTTAAACCATTTTTTTCTTTGGATAACAAATTCTTTTGAGCATGAGAGGAAGGGAGACACATCAGAATACAAAGTCTTGGGGGGAGAAGGTGGTAGAAAGGGAAGAGATAGAAATATTGGGACTTAAGTTTCTGTAGGCAAGGTTGCCAGGACATTAGGAAGCTGTTGTTGGGGCATTGGGGGATTGGGGTGCAGTCATTAGAAGGACACCTTCTGGAATTTTTCTATTAAAGCTAATCAGTTTTGCTAATCAGGTACAGAGATCATTTGTTTCTATGTTGCTTTAGGCTGGGGAAGGGTACTGGCATTCCTTTACATTTTGATACTAAGGACAACACCTGGATACTCTGCTAGGAATTCTTTCTTTTCTTTTTGTATCCTCAGAGCATAGCATGATGCCTTCAATTAAACAGTCCAGAATATGTAAGTGAATAGTAAAAATATGAATCAGTTTCATGTGGAGTCTCTTTTGGTTTCCCCCTATTCACTTGATCACAAAGATAAGAGGGATGAGATTTTTTTTTTGGTCTGGGTTTCTATTTTTTCCATCAATGAAACTTGCAAGTACTTAGATTAAGCTCCTTTATCTTAAGCCTAGGGCAAATGTTTTACAAGCAAGTTAGGGAATTATAAGGCTTTCAATTAAATATCCTGACAGGCTTTGCAATGGAAGCATAAGCAGGTGCTACTCCATTAACCTTGGGTTAGAGAATTTATAATGTTTTACCGGAAATGTCATGAAGTTGCTGATATGCCAACATTGTCATTAGCTGCCTTTCTTTCACATCGCCTAATAAAATCTATAATAAGAATATTTAACAACTAACTAGATTTCTTATTTCCCTAGGACTAATTCCACTTTTATTTATTGGAAACAAAAGAAAAAAGAGATAAAGGAAATTAACCTTCCAATAGAAATAATATATATATATATACATATATATNATCAATGAAACTTGCAAGTACTTAGATTAAGCTCCTTTATCTTAAGCCTAGGGCAAATGTTTTACAAGCAAGTTAGGGAATTATAAGGCTTTCAATTAAATATCCTGACAGGCTTTGCAATGGAAGCATAAGCAGGTGCTACTCCATTAACCTTGGGTTAGAGAATTTATAATGTTTTACCAGAAATGTCATGAAGTTGCTGATATGCCAACATTGTCATTAGCTGCCTTTCTTTCACATCGCCTAATAAAATCTATAATAAGAATATTTAACAACTAACTAGATTTCTTATTTCCCTAGGACTAATTCCACTTTTATTTATTGGAAACAAAAGAAAAAAGAGACAAAGGAAATTAACCTTCCAATAGAAATAATATATATATATACATATATATATATATATACTCACACATGCACACCCACAGTTATATATTGTATAGGTATTGTACATACACATGCGTATGTCTAGGATATATATATATATATATGTAGTAGCTTAATGTTTTCAAAGTGCTTTATATATGAGCCATATGTATAAAATGTTTCACATACATATAATATTCTTTATACATATAATATGCTTCATGTATACCATACACATAATATACTTTGTGTATCATCTGAGCCTTACAATAACCCTGGGAGGTAGATGCTATTTTTATGCCCATTTTACAGATGAGGAAACTGAGGCATATAGAGGTTAAATGACTTGCCCAGGGTCACATAGTAAGTATCTGAGGCAGGATTTAAACTCATCATCCTTATTCCAAGCCTAGTTCTCTATCTACTACTGTGACATCTACCTATGTGTGTGTATGTATGTGATTTTAGGGCTTGGTCATTAACCAATTTGGGATAAAAACATAGTTTCTTCCAGCCTAGAAACCATTTAGGCTTCCTCCTGTTTTTTCCTAGTTCTTCTGCTCCCTCCACCCTATAATGAATCCATTGAAGTACATTTGCAGTTTAGATATAATAGGAGAAGCAGTTTGCTGGAGGGGGCCTGAATACAAAGGATCATCAGTGCCTGGATATCAATCTATAGAGGTCATTTAGTCCAATTTTACAGAGGAGGAAATAGAAACTTAAAGAAACTAAGTAACTTGTCCATACTCACACAGCTAATGATTTACGAATCAAATTTATGGATGATTTATGAATCAAAACAAATCAAATCCAGTGACCTATACATATTATTCTATGAGGTTCCAATATGTGATAGAAATAAATTAATTGTACATAGTCTGTTCTAAAGCACGGAGACTTTTACTAATCTTTAAAATTATAATTTTAATGCTTTCTATAAAAAACATTACATTTAGGGCTGCTAAGTGGCTCAGTGGATTGAGAGCCAAGCCTAGAGATAGGAGATCCTAGGTTCAAATGTGACCTCAGACATTACCTAGGTATGTGACCCTGGGCAAGTCACTTTACTCCAGTTGCCTAGCCCTTACCATTCTTCTGCCTTGGAACCAATGCTGACTATTGATTCTAACATGGAAGATAAGGGTTTAAAAATTTTACATTTGAATATTGCAAAGTGATTTTATGACAATTCTGGAAGAACTAAAATGATAACAACTCAAATGCATTTAATTGATGCCATCTTAGTACAGCACTGTATACAGTGGGCACTCAGATATTGATTGGTTGCCCTTGATCACATACAGTGGATACTCAATAAATGGTGATTGATTATCCATGATTTCCATACTCACGTGCAGTTTTGTGAATCACTTACATAGTGAGGTTGTAAGCTTTTCATTGCCTCTCCTTCACATCAACTCTGAGGTATGTTCCTATAATCTTTAGTCCTATTTGGACATTTGGTGATGTAAATGTCTACAAGTGTCTCGACATCATACTTGCTATACCTTAGATTACTAAATTCCCCTGAAACATCTGTTTAATAAGTGAAAGGTATTAATCTGTACATTAGATCTTTGAAAACAAAACTAGCTTTAGGGTCCACTCAGTAGATAATACTTTGATGCTTATAATAAGATTTTTTTAGATCCTTTAGTAATGGGATTCAAGATGGGCTTAATTTATAGTAAATTCCCTTTTGAGTGAACAGTCCTAAAGAAATATCCCAATGTTATTTTACAGATGGAGAGATAGAGTCACAATCTTTGACAAAGCATAAGGAAGAGAGCTCCAATGGCTATGCTTTGACTATAAGAGCTTACTGAAGAACATTATTTAAATTGTATGAGTATAAATTGGGCCAACGTTAGGCTAAATTTTAGGACCATATCTTTTCTGTAGATATGGAAAGAAAAAATTCTTTTGATTGGATGATGAATGAATATACTTTGTGTTAACACAAGCTGTGCAGTGGTGGAAAGGGTATGACAATTGAGGACTGTAGAGTTTGTCTTTCAGTTCATTTCTCTTTGTAAAATGATGTTTGCTTTTTTTCTTAGATGCATGAATTGACAAAAATGGCTTGATATCATTTCATATTTCTGAAGATAAATTTAAAGAGAGAGGCAGTATGTCATAGTATAAAGAACAGTAGATTAAGGCAGGCCAAGTGAAGTGATAATCATTTATGAAGCATTTATGCCAAATGTTTGGGGACTAAAAGAAAAGGATGGAAAAGTCCCTGCTCTCAAGGTCCTCGTGGTCTAGTTGGGGGAGACAACATGTAAACACCCAAGTACAAACTAGATACATAAGAGAGAAATCAGAGATAATCTCAGTGGGAATGAACTAAAATTAAGGACTTGAGAAAGGCTTCTTTTTTCCCTTACTTTTTCTTGATAATTCAATGCAATTCTGTCAATCAGTTGACTATAAGTTATTAAGTGCTTACTATGTACAAGGGACTGGGCTAAGCAGGGGTGGAAATACCGAGAAAGGCAAAAAAAACCTGTTCCTGCCCTAATGGGGAGATAACATTTAAACAACTAGGTGCAAAGAAGACATAGACAGGATAAATTGGGTCTAGTCTCAAAAGAGAACATTTCATTCATGGAAGACAGCTTCAGAAGAGAATGAAGTATCCTCATTTGGGAAGATCAAGAAGGCAAGTATCATTGTATTGTAGATTATGTAGACCCATGGTGGGTGATTTAATTGAAATATGAATAAGAAAAATGATTTAGAGTCAGATTTCCCCCCCTTTGAGCTGCTTACAAGCCCTCATTAATTAATAAATATTGAAAAGATCATTGAATCGTTGTGAACTGTTTCATCAATATTAAGCATCTGATACCTGATAAATAATAGCACAGGCTCTAATATTCATTTCAGTAATCTTTATTTATAAAATGAGTTAATAATAATTCAGGGCGATTGAGTAAGGTAGATTAAAGGATGACATCCTCATGATTAATTCTTTTCAATGGTTAAGGGAACATTTCTTTAAATTTGTGATGGATTTCTAGACTTTCTTAAATTACATTATATTTGCAGCCATTGATACCCTGAAAGATTGAAAAAGTTCTTTTTTTTGTATCTACATAGAGGTTATGCTACTACTGTTTACAAACAGGGGTACATAGGATATCTGTTGGGTCTTTTTACTCAAGTCAAATATTTTTTTTCTTTTTTTTTTCAAAATACTGACTGGGTTCCTTTCTTACACATTTCTGCCTTAATGCCTGGACTATCTTCTTTTAAAATTTGGTGAGTAAGCTACCCTTTCCCCTATTTAAAAACTAGACCCAATCCTCAATCTCAAACTATTTTTCTTAGGGATTCAAAACATTGAGCTCTTGGACATTTCCCTTTCCACTTCCTACCCTCACCCACAAGAGCCCATTAACTCAGGTGAGATAAATTGCACTCCCCTCCACCAACTTGTTCTGAGAAGGGGTTTATCATCACCGGACTTCCAAAGCAAACTATGGTACAAAAATGATTGAGAAAACATGCCATCAGGGCTAATAATCTCAAAACATCATTTGACCATTGCTCAAGGTCTCTAGGCTCAACCTGCTCACAAACCAAGGTAATATTGGCTGGATCTATTTCACTTTAATATTTCATCTGCCCTGCCTTTAGTCTCCAGATGGGTTCGAACCAGTACTCATCTTAATCTGTGTCTGAGCCAATCTTTATTACTGGTTGAAGTCTTCCCAATTTGGAATAGTGAGAAAATGCCAAAGTTTGAAAGTTCTTTTGCAAGTAGAGGATATAAAGATCACATGATAATTCTAAGGTCAGCTACCAGGACTTACCAGGTCATATAGTGAAAGGACTAGAATCAGAATGTAGTAGAACCAAAAGAACATTATTTATAGCAACAGAAATATTGTGTATGTCCACCTCTAGAAAAAGAGAAAATAAATAACAATATAATAAACATTTAATAAAATGTATATTAATACTTAATAATTATTACTAATACAACAAACAGTAATAAAATAATTTTTAAAGCAAGGCATATATATTCACACATATATATCCTTTGTCAAATGAAGCCTTCACTAATGCTGGGAGGAGGGAATGGAGGAAGGGAGATACTTGGGAATTTCAATATAACAAATACATAATAAAAATAAAAAAGAATTGGAATGTAGTGTCATGAATGATAGCAGGGCCAAAACTCATTTGATCAACAAAATATGAGTTTATACAGGCTAGTGAAAAGTGAGGTTTATACAGTGGCAACCTATTGGGATTTGGTACCTTTATAAATAATAGGGTTTAAGCTTGAAAAAAAGCACTCCCACTATTTGCTACAGTCAGTGTTCTGGGAATATGCTCTCCATACATGACTAGACCTACTCTCTAGTTTCCTAAAATTAATCTCACCTGTATAGCTTTTGATATCACCTTTATCATTTTCCTTGATGATCATCATTTCTAAGTGTTGAAGTACATCACTTTAGGCAATCCAAATTAACCACCTGTAGTCTTTATTTTTTACCATCTTATTTCATATCTTGAAAAAAAAAGTGAAAATACTATTTTTATTTGTTTGGGTTTTGGTTCAAACCTATAATATCTTCCAAGCAGGGAACACCTGGTTTTGACATTTGCATTGATGTAAATCAGTAACTCAGTTGTTACTGAGGTTCCTGAAAAGTTAAGGGACTTGTTGACAGTTAATGACTAGTCTATGTCAAATGTGAGACTTTAACCTGGATTTCTGAAGACCAACCCTTTATCCACCACACTATCTCTCAATAGAAACTCTACATCCATACAAAAATAGTAAGTGATCATTGGTGAAATGATCATAGTTTGCAAGTTGGAAGGGACCTTGGTTATTTAGTTCAACTCTCTCATATTGCTGATGTTTTCTCATTTTGAAACTTTGATTCAGTGTTTTTTCCTCATAAAGTCTTCTGTTTTAGAAATTTCTTCTTCCCTTGCCTCTAGGGAAAATGGTCTTAACATTATATAGTAACAGCCACCAGACACCATATGGTTCCGGTGGTTCTTGATAGGAGCCATTGTCTGGTTGAGATTCAATTTAATGTATTTGGAATGCTTCTGATTCATATGTTCATACTTAATAAGTTTCACAAAGTAGATCCAACAAAAAAATCACCAACAAAAAGAAAAGAGTGAACTATAGTAAAAGAGGACTTGAAAAAGGAATATTTTTCTTGCAAAAAGATTTAAAGAATAGTGTCAATGTGGCAAAGAGGTCAGGAATTCAGACTCCCCAGTTTAGGAATACAAGGTAAATCAAGGCAGATTCGAGGAAGAATTCTATGTAGAATATGAAGTGATTCTTATCTGGGAGTTAGACCTATAGAGAGGAAGATACATGCAAATTCTTCCAGTTTGAGATGAAATTATAAAAGTTCAAGTTTCTTGGATCCATTTATGCAAATCTTTTGTAGCTAGAAGATCAATGTCTCATACCACAATGACAATACATGCTTAAAAGGATGCTGGTGAACAATAAGAAATTATAGCTATTATACAAAATAGATGAATTTTAAAAGAATCATATATAGTGAAGGTAAGTAAACTGAGACGCTATGTTACCATGGCATTTAATGAAAGGGTATACTAAGTAACCACGGCAAAATTTAGTCAACTTTCTCACACAATCTTAATCCTTTAAAAGTGAAGAACACAACTGACCAAAAGCCAAGGCAGCTCACATAATTCCCTAGTCTGTTTAGCTGTTTGATTTTTTAAAAACCCTTACCTTCTGTCTTGGAATGAACTATGTATTGATTCCAAGGCAGAAGAGTGGTAAGGGTCAAATGACTTGTCCAAGGTCACACAGCTAGGAAGTGTCTGAGGTCAGATTTGAACCTAGGACCTCCCATCTCTAGGCCAGACTCTCAATCCACTGAGCCACCCAGCTGTTCCCTAGTTATTAGATTTGGAAGGGCTCTAAATCCTGGAAAATTAATTTCTCATTCTAATACATGTATTTTCTGATGGTTTAATTTGACTTGCATTTTGAATAACAAAAATTACTATGAATGCTCTATTAGTCAGGAACTCATAAATGATATTCTTATATGACTTTGATCTGGAATGGAATCCAGAGATTATCTAGTCAACTTCTCCCTTACACTTCAGTTTTAAAGATAATTTTATGGATCTTTTACAACTACATTGTGGGATCTTTGGGGGCAAGGACTGTCTTTTGCCTTTTCTTTGTATCCCTAGATCTTAGTAAAATACTTGGTACTTAAATGCCTCTTAATAAATATAATCATAAAATGCCTTAATAATATATTTATTAAATGTCCATTGACTGACTAAGATGAAAAACTGAGCCTGATAGAGGTTGTGATTTTTCTTATATCACACTGGTGGTAATTTGGTAGATCTAGAAGTAGCCAGTTCCTTTGTCTCCATAACCAACTTACTTTGGGCTATTTACCCTGATGTAGAGCACAAACTCCACAGGCTTTCTTCCCCTTCTATTGTTCTTTCCTGTTGCAACTATCTCTTTTTTAGCTATATTAGTACACACTTATTAGATTAGAAACTAGGAAAGAACTTCAGAAGTTAGTTTTATTTTTTGAACAATGCTTTGTAAGAGATAAAGTTGACATTTTAGAGATGTTAGTCGACCATTGAGTTTCATTCACCCAAGGTAGTCTAGTTCCCTCTTTCCTTGAATAGTCTAGAGAGAGTTTCTCCTCATAATAAAACTGATATGATTAAAGACTTTCCACTGAGCAATCATCCCAATATACTTCCATTCACAAAAGTTGCTTTAAAGGGGTTGTCTTTGAATTGGTGAAATAGACTTCATGTCATTGCTGATATAGATAGCTCCCTTCTTAGAAAAATTAATATAGCTGATACCTTCATTTTGGTGTCCTGTGGAATTTCCCCTCAGCAGGCAAAATGGCTCCCAAACATTTATGTACTGAAGCTTTTAATATCATATACATGATATCAAACTGCCCCCCTTTCTGTCACACTAAATTTGCCACTATCTATTACATAGTTATGTTAACAACTCTTAATTAAAGAATCTTCTCCCTCCCCAACACAGATATGTCTCTCATTTCATTGCTTTCTTTTAATTGGAAAAGTTGTTCAGTTAAAACAATTGGAAAATCTCAAACTCTCTTCTTTATCTATACATGGTAGCAATTTACTAGAAGTCAAAAAACAAATAAGGAGAAAGTTTTCAGTGCTCCAGCTTTGTTTCTAACTGGAACAAAAAGATGTTAAAATTATAATTTTACAAATTATGAATCATTAGGAAATGTCATGAGTAGAAAAGGAGATGGGTAGATCCTGTAGTTAGAGTAAGGAATAACAGAAAAACAGATAAAGGTCACATTGGTACTCTTGAAATAGTAACGGAATCAAAGGAACATCAGAGAGTTTGGTGGATCATCACCGATGGGTGATTTGGAAAGAGTATCAGAAGGGGAAGAATTGTGAGCAATATATAACCAATGAGGTCACAGATCCAAAGCTTTGAAGGAGCAAGCAGTCTCAGGTCATAATAGAAGTATTGTGTAAATATTAGTTGTGATCCATTCATTTGGCCACCTTCACTATTCTTTTAGACATGCAATGGAGATAAAATTGGAAGAAATTTCTTTCTTTGTTGTGTCCTTGTTGGGTGCAGCATCTGCTATGAAAAGGGATGGAATATATAGTGAAAATGGGAAACTACAGTCATTTCCTATGAAATAGGAAGGAGGTAAGGTTTGCCAGTACTCTCTAAAGAAATTCTGGCTTTTCAGTGAATCTTTGCATGAAAATGAAGGACAGTTAAAATTCTGAGTAGCTTAGTGGCCATTGTAAGGGCATGGGATGTAGATTAATTTTGTTGGTCCTATGGTTTATGGAATTGGGGAGATTAAGGGAATGGACAGCTAAGGCCCAGTAAAATTAATTTTTATATAACTATTTCTTTCAATGGGATGTGTGACTTTTTCTACTACTATTTCCTGTATGACTTGAAATCACTTAACTATAATTTTCTTCTATGTAAAAGGGAGACAATAATTTTTGTAAGGAGATGGTGTTTGAGATTTTGGGAGCATGGTGCACATTATCTAATCAGTTATTTCTGTTATGCACTTTAAAAGTTCTTTGTTGCAAATTTGTCAGAAACAACTAAGTGGTTTTCCTTAATTAAAAAAAAAACAGTTTTGATTTCCCATTTTTTCCCCATTGGCCATTATCTGGTGCCATTTAAGAAACAGAAAAACAATTAATGAGAGATTTCATAAAACCTTCATCAATGAACAGATGTTTGTTTTATTTTGTCATCTGCTAGGTTATAAAAGATGTACAGCCATTCTATATTTTAGCTTTAATTGGGTTCAGTATATATCCTTTTATGTTCATAATCAGAGAATTGTCAATAGCCTCAGAAAAGGGCTTATTGCCCTTCCCTTAATGTGGAGATGAGTGGCATATTTCATTTGTGCTCTTTTAAAGTGCAGTGACAGGTTCCCAACTTAATTTTTCTGAAGCAGGAATTGTAATTAATATAAATTGTACCAGTGGGATTTATTTGTGGAGT
Source organism: Gracilinanus agilis (assembly GCF_016433145.1). NCBI lineage: Eukaryota > Metazoa > Chordata > Mammalia > Didelphimorphia > Didelphidae > Gracilinanus > Gracilinanus agilis. The sequence goes on along the minus strand of NC_058133.1, from coordinate 432,367,259 downwards.
GACCTACTTTTCATTATTCCCTAAAGTACTGTCAGTCGTGTTCACCTCCAAGTGATATCATATATGCACACATTTTATATGGACAGATGAGTTTTAACTAACCTTGTCACTCAGAAAAAGAACATAGGATGCACTCAGTTCAGAAGCAGTCAATTGGATGAAAGCATTAGAAGTTGTTTGAAAACAATTTTTGTCCAAGCCTAGAAAGCACTTTGCAAAGGAGAATTGTGCTTCTACCTTTTTAGTTAATTGTAAAAGGGGGAGGTGTTTCTACCCTCTTTATGTAGGAGAGACAGGAAGGGATGGACCAGATGTGCCTGCATTTTAGCAAGTATCATGTGTTCTTAGGCTGGACAGAGGCAACATATGGTGCAAGTGGTGGGAATAAAGGAGTTTATTTTTCCGGAATAAATATATGAACTGATTCCCTTATAAGTAAGGCAGGCAAATAAAAAAAAAACTGAGGATGAAATGCTTTAAGAAAATGGAGGGTGGGTGGGTGTGAAATGAATGTGTACCAGACGACCCTGTAGTTTCTCAAAGAAAAATACCTTTTGGTCTTCCTCCTCATTTTTTCTGCCCTATTTCTCAAAAGGAAGAGATCTACTTCTTTATTTAAACCAAACTGAGTAAAGTGAATGGATGAGAGTTCCATCTATTATTTTCAGCTGAGACACATAACATGTAAACAATTGCCAGGTGTGCTTTGGTGAGCTGTTCGCCCAATCAGCCAAACCGAGTATCTGTGACAGTTCTAGAGATTGAACTAGTTTCTTCTGAAGTCCAGCCTGGAAAGATTCAGACACGTCTTTCCAGTTTGTCTGATTGTGGTTTCTGTAGCTCTTTAGAGCCTGAGTAATTTTGCTGTTCTAAACGAGGAGAGGTGCAGCCTTGGAATCTGGTCAGGTTGTTGTTGTTGTTTTGGGGTTTTTTCTCTCTTCTTTCTTCCTCTCTCCTCTCCCTTCTTTCTGAGAGCTGACAAACAGACCCACGCTTTTGCTGAATGAAGCCAGAGAACTCTTTGCCTCTGAAAACTGATTTCAAGGCAATGATGAGATAGAGCCAGTTTAGCCCTTTGATTTTTTTTAATCTGTAACTGGAAGGGGGCTGGAGAATGGAAGACATTGGGGGTGGGGGAGAGACACTAAGAGAAGTAGTGCTGCTGCTTGCCCAACTCCTTTAGGTGAAGCTAACTAAAATGAGACAGTGACAAAGAAGAGGATGGATTTTTGCTGAATTTGACCATCTCTGTTCATTGGAGTGAATGAAAGATGATCAGATTACCACACAAGAAACTGCAGAAATTGTTTCTAAAAAAGGTAAGAAGCCAGATGTCCAGTTACCTGGGGGGCGATGGTGGGGGGCAGGCCTGGGGAAGTTCAGACTGTTTTTGATATCACATAAGGCATGGATTCTGTAAAGGTGGAGTTCAATCAGAAGTTATTTGGTGGGATGGTGTGGCCTTTTCTAAGTCCTAAAAATAATAATTAAAAAATGTCCTTGACATAACAAATGATTCATTTGTAAAGTGATTTGTGCACAGGGTAGTTCAGCCACTCTTGAGAATGGGGTAATTTTTCTCCTTTTTCTTATGTGAAAAGTCCTGCATGTTCTAAGCAAGATGAGCTTCATTTTAATATATTCAGGTGCTGCTGGCCACAGTGGGGTGGAGAAAGGAAGCCCCTCATTTGTCAGTGTGCTCAATTTTATGATGATAGGGAACAAAGTGGGATAAACTCTTCTCCTAGTTGCAGGTCACTGTATTTAAATGTCTTATTTTGAAAACTTTGTTTAAAAAGATCAAAACATTCTCATAAACTAATTGTTGAGGATTTAGCAGTTTGCTCATTCATTTGCCAAAGGACTCAAACACTTATCCTTAGTCAAACATAATGAACGTACATGAAATTCCAAGCAGCTGATAACAGACTATATCCCACAATCTGTTTGTTGGACTGATGATAGCAGTCGATCTAAAATGACTATATCCTATATGACTATAATTAAGGGAAATTATGACAAATTGTGTTTTCCAAAAATAGAATTAAGTAACCCACTCTTCAGAGTATGTGATTAGCCTGCCTTGGGTTAAAAAATATATATTTATTTGTATAACAATTATTCTCTCTCCCACATTTATTTGTATAACAATTATTCTCTCTCCCACCCACTACTCACCTCCTCTGATTGAACAATAAAGAGGAAACTCATAAAAAGTCCAGCAAAAAAATCCCCACATTGGCCATGTAAAAAAAAATGAATAAATAAATAAATGTCTCATTCTGTCCTTACATCACCTTTCTGGTAAGAGGTAGGTAGTATGTTTCAACTTTAGTCCTCTGGACTTCTGGTTAATCATTCCGTTGATTGGAGTTCTAAAACCTTTCAAAGTTGCTTTTCTTTATAATGTTGACCTTATATAAATTGTTCTACTCACTTGGGAGACTTAGTTGGCATTGAAATTTCCTATCTGTGTTTTCAACTATGTTCATATCCTTAGAAAATGTTCAATTCATGAAGCTTCAATAATGTGTTTTTCATGAGTATGAGTTGATGTGTGTGTTTATAAAGTGTTCTTGTATAACGTGGTAGTAAAATTCTAAGACTGCCATACATATAAAAACCATTCCTAAGTAATCTTTTTTCATCGTCCTATGGAGCATCTTTATTGGGTAGCTGGAACAACTGAAGCATGCAACTTCCAAATAACATCTTCAGTTTTACAAAACAAAGTAGGGGCAGAGGTGAAACTCCAAATGGCAGCCCTTAAATTTCCTTTTTATTACTTAGACCATCTTTGGGAATAGATAGATTCAGCATATCTTTGTAAGACATCCAGTATCCCTTTCCTGTGAAGTTGCTATATTTGATCTGCATGAATATCAGTACCATATGTGATATATATGTACATATATATATAGCATAAGTTAAATGATTGAATTTTGTTTTTAAAAATTACTTTTACACACCATACTTTCCTTTAGTTTAAACTCTCTCTACATTATTTCTTTTGGATGTCTTTTTTTGGGGGTTCAGGTAGACCATGTCCTTATGCCCCAGGATTGATTTATTTGCCTCATTTGCTCCTCTATGGAAATGATCTATTTTAACTTATTGTCAATTCTTTGGCTGTTTGTTTTTATTTTTTTTTTTGTGAGAGAATTTTGGCATGATGGATGGGGCATAATGTTATTTTCTTATCATGTAGCTAAGGGTGCATAAAACAATTAGGTATTTGATACTATTCTTCTGAGGAGAATTTTCATATCAGTCAACAAATATTGAGCATTTATTACAGATAAGTGCAAGGAGTTAAATGTTCCAATAAACAAACAACCATCATACATTACACAGATCCTTTTCTTTGATGGTATTTTCTCTTTGTGATGATTTCATTCTCAGTTGTAAGTATTATCAGACCAGACTCAGGTAGAATTCAAATAGTTGAGAGACCTTGATAGGACATCTAGTCCAGGGGTCAGCAACGTATGGCTCTCGAGCCATATCTGGCTCTTTTGAGGGCCAGATATGGCTCTTTCTGCAGGAGCCATAAAGTCAATTTTTATTTTCAGGTGCTGTTACAGGAGCGGCACTGTGAGCACTGTACGGCTCTCATGAAGTTACATTTTAAAAAATGTGGTGTTTATGGCTCTCACGGCCAAAAAGGTTGCCGACCCCTGTGCTAGTCCATCTTGTATCTTTAGGCCTTCCAGAAGACTTTTTTGTAGTCTGTTATTGGGCTATGTTAAGAAGGACACATTCTCCATGAAGAAGCAGTTGACAGTTCTATGCCATGCCCTGATCAGTCTACACCTGGAATAATGTTGTGAATTCTGGGCAACACATTTAAGAAGTACATTGTTAAGCTGGAGCGTGTTCAGAAGAAAGCAATCAAAATGATGAAGGGCTTTGAGTTCATGTCCCATCGTGATTAATCAAAGGAAGTGAAGATGCTATAATAGTGATTATTATTTTATTTTACAGAATAATAGAGTTGGAAGGGAACTGGATGGCATTGTATTCTACAAACCACTATTTATAAAAATAAAGACAGAACTCAATAAGTAATTTTAGAAAGATTAATAGCTCATTGGTAGAAAAAGTCACTATAATGAAAATAACAATATTACCTAAATTAATTCAGTTATTCAGTGTTATACCAATCAAACTACCAATGAATTACTTTATTGAATGAGAAAAATAATTTCAAATTTCATATGGAAGCAAAAAAGGTAAAAAATATCAGTGGATGTAATGGAAAAAAGTGGGAGCAAGCAGCCTAATAATAACATGTATAAATCTATTTACAACACAGCAGTAATTCTCAAAATAAATATTACTGGTTAAAAACATACAGAAAACAATCAGTGGAACCTGGATTAAATATGTAACATACAGAAGCAAAGAAATCACAATATCATTCATCTTCTCCTTAATGATTTCCGATGAGTCAGGTGAGGAACTCATTATCTTCAGAAGAAATCATTTACATTTTTTTGATGATCCTATTTGTTAGGAAGGATTTTTTCCCTGACTCTATTTGCTTCCTGGCAACTTCCACATATTTCTTCTATATCTGTTATCTGGGGACAAACAATCTAGTCCCTTTACCACCCAAAAGACCCCAAGATATTTGAAGACAGCTCTTAGGTTCCTCTTGAATCTTCTCTTCTTCTGGGCTACACATCCTCATCAACCAGTCCTTGTTGGGTATAAATTTAAAGCCCTTCACCATTTAGCAGTTCTACCTTCTCTCTGTTACTAGCTACTGTTCCATTTATACTTACAGTGATCCTATGCCTTTTATCATGCTTTTGGAGACTCTCCAGCTTTTACAACTTCCCCTTCCTAAATGTGTTGGCCAGAATTCATTTTATTATTCCAGATGTGGTCTGCCCAGGACAGAGTATAGCAGGACTATCAGCTCTTTATGCCTGAAAGCTAATCTTCTCTTAATGCAGTTCAATATCACATTAACTTTTGGGGGGCTCTGATATATCACTCTTGACTTACATTGAGCCTACAATTAGCTAAAAACTCCCAGGTACATTTTAAATTAATTTACCTATAATTAAAGTCAAATTCACTGGTAAGTGGTTTGCCAACTCTCTTCTTTACTCATTGAAAACCAGGACAGTATTTGTCCTCCTTCAGTTGCCCTTCTATTCTCCACAATTTTTCAAATACCAGGCATCTCATCCATCAATTCTTTCAGAATCCAAGGATCCAAGCCAGTTGACTTGAATTCAAGAAAGGTAGCTCTTATTTATAGTGGTTATAAATGACCAGGGTAATATTATAGTCATTGATATGTTATAATTAACATAATGCAATAAATATAGTATTATCAATAACTAATCTGGTACTCAATATCACTATTGATCTAATTAACTACTTTTTTCTTCTGTACTTTCCAGTTTACAGGTTATCTCGGTATAGAAGAAAATTTATAAAATAATTCAGCAATTCCACCTTCTCTCTCTTGCTAGTGACTGTCCCATCTATAATTTACAGTGATCCATTCTCTTCTTAAAGATGTCCAGAGATCAATTTCATAAAGTTTCATTTCAGTGTTTTATTATCAGGATAGTCAGGAGGTTATTTTTTTTGTCTTGTAGAAATCTTACTTGCCTTGACTTATATTATTTTTCTTATTCAGTCTTCCATGGGAAGCAATAATTAATTAGCACTTGTCTCATATACTCTTAAGTTAAGAATTAAATCATGTTTGGCTTCTTTCATTTAGGAAGAAGAAAACTGGCTTAATTCTTTATCTATTTCTTGAAAAAATTAATTTTTTAATTTTTTTTGATGTGTGTTTAATGTTTTTCTCTGGTTTCTTCAAACTTTAAAAGTGTAGTGACCAAAACTAGATCCAGTATGCTAATCAATACTATTTTGTACAAGCTTTATATTTATTGGTGTGAATATGCTATTTTTCTTCCCTCATCTAAGTAGAATGTAAACTCTAATAGGGCAAAGGCCATTTGGTTTCTGTCTTTGCATCCCCAATACCCTAATACAGTTGGTACCACAAAAGTTTTCAGTAATTTTTGCCACTAAAAAACTTATCACCCTGTATTCAATCTGGTAAGGAGTCTCCCAAACTTAGCTCAGGTGACAGACAGACAAAGCTCATCTTTGCAACTAGTAGGAACTATGAGAGTTTATAATCTACCATATCACAATAGCCCCTGAAAAACTTAAGCCACAGTGAATAACTGGAGAAGGATAGAACTTCGTTAGGGAAAGGCAAATATAAAAATAACCATGATGTGAAACAGTAAGGAAGTACTTAATGAGTTATGAATATGAAGGGTCCTAGTTACTGGTAGATAACCAGCAGGTCTTAGTGAGATGCCTACCCCAAGTATGTGAACACTTCCCTTGGTGGAATGGGCGGATGAAAACAATTTGTTCCAACAGCCATGAAAACTTTGGAAACAGTTATTGGGGAGCATTTAGAGCTTGATCAGACATCAAAGATGCTAAGGTCATCCACTGGTGCCATTGCCAGTCATCCTGACTTTGTCTTTGCACTGGACTTAGATGACATTGGAAGAGAGGATGAGGCTGATGACTTTTTCATCTCTTCCTCACTTAAATCCAATTCATATGCAAGTCATATTATCACCTCATGATGTCCTTGGACCTCTGAGAACAAAGGATAACAACGGTTCTTCAGAGGAAGGAGAGAATTTCTTCTGGGTGGGGAGTTGAAGGATACATTCATGACTTTTCAGCTGGGTTTCAAACAGTGGAAAAAATAAATCATGAGCATAGACTCTTTTTCTACCTAGAAAATGGTAGAAGTAAGAAATGGCAAGATATGTTTGAAAAACTTGCTGTCAATATCCATACTACATTTGATTTATAGGAAATTTTGAAGAAAATGTGTTGATTCATTTTCCCATTGCATTATCTGTGGTTTCAGAGAAATATAAGATGTGCCTTTTTAGTCATTCTCAACTTAAAATTCAAATTTTTTGCTAAGTTTTCGTTAACTCTCAGACTATTTTAGGGAGAGGGAGAAAAGGATGAAATGGTGGGCATTATTGTCCTAATTTTGAAGAAATTACTTTTGTTATAATATTAATAGCATAGTAAGGTATTTCATCTTTGCCCTCATATATAGTATATTAAGAACATCTTATTAAGTAACAGTTATAATGAACTGTTAACAATGTGAAAAACTTTTATCATTATCGTAGTTAAATTTATCATCTTGTGAAGTTTTCTCTGAAGGGTTTTAAAATAGATGCTCCCATAATCTCATCCTTTTTTAAAAAAAGAATATTATGCAATATTAGAACAATAATGGCAAAAGATAATGGCAGAAGGATATTTAATACAATAATTGTAGGGAAGCACAAATGAAAAGTCTTATAGAAAAATTTTCATATTTAAAGGCAGGGCAATAAAAAGAAATTTATTTTCCCTTGCCTGCTTAAAATTCAAGAGTATGTGTGTGTATATATATATGTATGTATGCATGTATACATACACATATATATTTGTGGCATGAAATATGATCAGCAATTTATTGTGATTAGCTGATTAGAAGTGGTTTTTAACTACTTTATTATTATGGCGTGAATGCGATGTAATTATATTGTTTGAACATGCTTATATGTATATTGCATTGTTCAGTCATTCAGTTGTGTTCAACTCTAGGAAGAGTTAAAGCACTTTACTTTTATCAGTATTAATATAGAGTATCAATATAGAATTTTTCCTGATAGAGGGTCGACATTTCTAGGAACTTCCAAACCTCCATTTTTTATCTTTAGGTCAATGACATTATAATATTTCATGCACTTATTGTAGGATTTATTTTTCCCCTTTTGCTTAGGTATATTTAATTTTGATGATGGTGTATCTGGCTAAGGGTGATATGATGTTTTGTAAAAATACTTAAAGGAGAATACTAAAACGTATCTTGTTAAGAGGAACATTTATGTGTGGAGAAAATATTAGAGATTATGTCGAGTTGAAAAATATTTTGTAGTATGAGATTGTAGAATACATATTTGGTAATGTAGTTTCCAGAGACAGCTGGTGGTGTAGTGGATAAAGCAATAGAAGATGATGGAGTTCAAATCCAGAATCAGACACTTACTAGCTATGTGATACTGGGCAAGTCTCTTAATCCTGTTTGCCTCAGTTTCCTCATCTGTAAAATGAGCTAGAGAAGTAAATGGCAAACCACTCCAGTGTCTTTGCCAAAAAAAATCCCAAATGAGGTCAAAAAGAGTTGAAAATAACTGGACAACAACAATGTAGCTTTATTGTACCAGAGATGGTTTTCTAAAATTATGCTAGTGAATTTTTATTTTCAAAACATTTTTCTCACCTCAAAGCAGGGGTTCTTACTCTAGATCCATGAGGTTGTTTTTAAAAACATTTTGAAAACTATATTTAAACAAAGTTATGTTCCTTTGAAATCCTATGAATTTAACTTTAGACATTGAAAACATTTTTTCATGCATTTTATTTCATATATTTAAAGAAGCTTTGATCTAAAGGTTTCACTAGATTGTTAAAGGAGTCCATGACTCATAAGAAGGTTAAGAACCCCTGTCTTAAAGGGACTGTGTTTATGTATTATATACAAGTGAATCTCCCTTTCATCATTTAGGATGCTCCTTCCATTGATGCACTTTGAAACCATCCTTGCCTGCCCATCCTGTGTAACTTTTGTTCATACTCTGTAAATTCGCCACAAGGGGTCAACCCCACATGCTAAAGGTTCTCCCATCACTTACCTCTGACATCTAGTGGATAATAATGGTGCGTTCTGGTTATCTATCTGTCATCCCTTTTCATCACCATTTGAGTAGCCCATCTTCTCTATCATTCATTTTCCCAAAGTCTTCTAGGTGAACATACGTAAAATTGAAAAGGAAAGTCAAATGAGTAGTGCCAAAATGAGACACTGCGGTTCTTTGTCCTTCCCAAAGGAGCCTCCAGTACCCCCACTTTGGAGCTCTTTATCACTACCAGTCATTTGTCTTGTTCTGATTTGCATTGTCTTTTGACAATCATACCTTGCCATTTCCCTAAACTGGATTCTGGTACCCAAAGGAAAACTTTAATTTTAAAGAAGTAAATGGGAGTGTTTACCTTGCTTATGATTCTGTTTTGAACTACTTCAAAGAATTTACTTTTCATAGATGTTACATTTCGTAACGAAAAGGTAGGTATAATGTCTTATGGGGGAAGACAAGGGCCAACAAAAGAGGTAGAAAGCTGCACACACAGTAAGTGTTTAATAAATGTTTGCTGAAATCAAAAATTATGTGCAAATAGACAATGGAACTTCTAAAACTAAAAACAGTAGAGTGTTTTAGATCAACATTACATGTTGACAAGTATATCATCAAATGAGTGGGAATGTTAGAGTTCCTAAACTAATCTCTCTGATCAAACTTTTCTTGACCTAATTAACTATATCTTGGAGTTAGCCTTTTGTAAAAATCTGATTTACACTAAGCATCTTAATGTTTTACATTAATCTAGAATGAATGAATGAAAATACATTTAGTAAGTATTTACTCTTTGTCAAGCACTGGAGATACAAAATAGAGAAGCAAGACAGACAGACTAGGAGGAAAGGGTCAAGAAAGAAAGAAAAGTCTGTGTGTATACCACATCATCACAGAAACTCAGAAGTTGGAAGGGGCCTCTGACATTCGGTCTACCCTATAATTGGATAGGTAGTACCTACATCTATAAGCCAACCTTACTATGTTAGGTAGGGAACCTCCAGATCATGGAGACATCCTGTGACCTAGCTTGTATTCTAGCCTGGTTCCTGATGTTCAACTAACGTTGAACAATCCAGTGCCTAACTTTTAGTTCTTGGCACTATTTTATTGGCACTGTAGCAGAGTAAGAGAACCTGTTCTGAAACCCCCTGCATCAGGCAGGCCCTGGGAAGACTCTATAACCCCTGCAACCTCAATGATGCATTTTAAGTAATTAGGAACTAAAAAATTAAAAAGATAGAAGAATTCTCCTGTCATCTGTATCCTACCCAAGACCAGACAGCCTCTCTAGAGAGGCATTACATGCCTAGAATGAACTTGAAGGGTAAAAAAAAGACTTGGCAGGTGCACCATCAACTGTATTGTAGGTAGGAAATTATAGATTTATAGAACTTTAGAATTGGAAGGGTCATTGCAGATTATCTATTTCTAGTCAGAACCTTCCTCATTCTTTACAAATAAGGAAACTGAGGATGAAAGAGTTTGTGATTCCTCCAAGGTGCCTATTCAGGTCAATAAGCATCTTTATCACAAATGACCTTGCCTATAGTATGTGCTTGCCACATACTAAGTTATTTGTGGTATAAAGAAAAATTAGGTCCCACCTATAAGGTGTCTCTATCCTCCTTTGGAGAATAAAAATAAAATAAAATAAAAAGGCAAATAAAACACATACAGAATATAAATACAAACTAATATCAAGGAGGAAGGCACAAACATCTAAAGAGAGAATGGAAAAAATTTTCCTATGGTAGCTAGAATTTGGACAGAACCTTGAAGAAAGTTAAGAGGTGGCATTGACAAAGAGATTTATTTCAGGAATATATGTGACATAAAGTAAAGGGCTTTGTTAGTCCCAGATCTAGCTTCATTTCTCCATGAAGGATAAGCAGTGAATGGGCTTTGATGTAACATCTGTGAGGATTTCAGGAAGCAGCATGGGGTTAACAAACCACTCTGCTCTTTTGGTGAATTAATGTTGTAATTTCCAATTTTTCTCTTGCTTCACCACTGACCTGAGGACCCTGGCGATAACCTATGAGAGTATTTTAGCAGTGTGCATTTACATTTGCTGAATTATAGGATGACAAATAAGGGGCATAAAATTAACAGAGCAACACACACCTTTTAGTGGTGTCAGACTGCTGCAGATTTCTTTATTTCCCCCTCTCCTTCTGTTTAAGGAAAATAGAATTCATCCCTAGAGAGTTGTGTTTCTCCATTCTGAATGTGATTATAGCCTACAAAGTAAATGAGAAAGCTCAGGCCTGAGACCTTTCACAGATGATACAGAGAGAGGGAGGCATGAATTCAGTGAGATTTGTCTATTTCTTTTGCTTCAGACCAATTTGAAACCAACATTATGGATCTTGCTGGGGGCTATTTTGCTCTTTCCCTCTCACTTTATCTCAGACCAACTGAGTTAAAGAGGTAAGAGGATGAAATCCCCTGGGGTCTCTTGTGGATTGAAAGGGCAGAAGATTCTGAATCAATGGTAATCATATTTGTGAATGAATATGTTTAGAGGAATGGACTTTTGGAAACATCTATGGTAATCCCCAGTATTGTAATGGAAAAGGCTTTCTTAAATTTCAGAACTAATGTTGCTTCTCAGTGCTGTGGAGCTTTAAAGGCTCCCATGCAGTGTACTCCTTCTCTTCACATGAATGAAATGCTTTCTATTCAGAGGTTCTGCATTTACCTCTTCATGCTTATAAATACTAAGTATTTCCTCTATTTTTTGGTGCTACACTACAACTTATGGGAAAGATATGATGGCTACTGTGTAGAAATTTAAATCTCACTTCAATATACTTCTTGAAAAGATGCTTGTTGGCAAAGATGGGCTGAAGTCATAAGGGAGTCTCATAAGATTCAAATTTTCAGTGGGTAGAGAAAGAAAGATTGGAAAATTTTGTCTTAGTTTTACATTAAGAGAAAGAAGGCATCTCATCTCAGACTCACATAATATTAGTGCTAGAAGGAACTCTCAGAGGTCATCTGCTCCAATTCATTCATTTTATGGGTGAGGAAAATGATTTGCCTGTGGTCAAACAGCTGGGAAATGCCAGAGATTGGAATAATGTCAAGATTTTTTTTTCTCAGAGTTTATTACACCACCCTCTTCTTTCCCTTTTTGCAGCAAGGGGAAGATCTCAACTGAATAATTTTCAAACGAACTTGACAATAGTCATTTTCTTCTTTTTCCTTCCTTTCATAAAGGGATGCAATGAAGTGAACAATTATAGAAGAGCTAAGAATAGGAAAGAACTTGATAAATCTTGTTGACTGGCTGAAAGAAGTACAGTACATCACTATTTTTTAGTTGAGGTTATTTTTTCTCTCTTTCTACCATCCCCCACCATGTGATCAACTCTTAATATCTGATTTTATTGAGCTCTTACCAAGTATCAGAAGCAGCTTACACTCTCTGCTAATAATCTTCTGATTGCATTGTCATTTATTGAGCACCTACTGCATCCATAGCAACATCAGAATAGTTTGTGTTTACTTTAAAGTTTACTTCCCACACAACAATCCTATGACGCACGCAATGCAAATATGATCATCCTTCCCATTTTACACTTGAGGAAACTGAGACCCTAAGAGCTTTCTAATAAATTTAAAGCTAGAATAGTAGTCATTTTACAAATGAAGAAAAGAAATTAATTCCCCAAGTTCACAAAGTAAGTATTAGGACTAAGATTTGAATGGATATCCTCTCAATCTGAATCCAGGGCAGCTCTTCCCATTATGCCAGGATTCCTTTATTAGCAATTATAGGAATAGTTAGCTGCCTTAGACAGTCAATTTCTTTTCTAAGAGGTGATTTTATTTTTTATAATATTTTATTTTTTGCCATTCATATATCATAAAATTTTTAAAGCCTTATCATCTTTTTAAACTCTTATCAATCTTGAAATTGATGCTAAATTTCAGTTCCAAGACAGAAGAGCAGTAAGGGCTGGACAATTGGGGTTAAGTGACTTGCTGAAGGTCATACAGCTAGGAAGAGCATGAGGCCAGATTTGAATTTAGGATCTCCCATCTTCAGGGCTAGTTCTCAATCCATTGAGCCGCTAGCTACCTCTTATAATAACAATTTTAATATACATTTTCCAAAACTTTGAGATCCAAATTCTCTTCCTCCTTCTTTCATCTCCCCTCCACTCCCAGAGATGGCAAGCAATTTGATCTAGGTTATATGTATGTGTATATATATNATCATAAAATTTTTAAAGCCTTATCATCTTTTTAAACTCTTATCAATCTTGAAATTGATGCTAAATTTCAGTTCCAAGACAGAAGAGCAGTAAGGGCTGGACAATTGGGGTTAAGTGACTTGCTGAAGGTCATACAGCTAGGAAGAGCATGAGGCCAGATTTGAATTTAGGATCTCCCATCTTCAGGGCTAGTTCTCAATCCATTGAGCCGCTAGCTACCTCTTATAATAACAATTTTAATATACATTTTCCAAAACTTTGAGATCCAAATTCTCTTCCTCCTTCTTTCATCTCCCCTCCACTCCCAGAGATGGCAAGCAATTTGATCTAGGTTATATATATATATATATGTGCGTGTGTGTGTGTGTGTGTGTGTGTGTGTGTGTGTGTATGTATATATATATATATATATATATATTTGATCTAGGTGATTATGCAAAACATATTTCCATTTTAGTCATATTATGAAAGACAACTCATAACATAAAAGGCAAAAAGATTCCCCCCAAACAAAACCACACCAAAAAAGGTGAAAAATAGTATGTTTCAATCTGCATTCAGATTCCATCTGTTCTTACTGTGGAAGTGGATAGCATTTTTCATCATAAGCCTTTCCAAATTGTCTTGGATCAGTGTATTGCCGAGAATAGTTAAGTCTTTCACAGTTGATCATTGCATAATATTCCTCTCACTGTGTACAATGTTCTCCTACTTCTCACTTCACTTTGCATCAATTCATGTAGGTCTTCCCAGGTTTTTCTGAAATCCTCCTGTTTGTCATTTCTTATAGCACAGTTGTATTCCATTACAGTGATGTACCACAACTTGTTTAGCCATTCCCCAATTGATGGACACTTCTTCAATGGCCAATTCTTTGCCACCACAAAAAGAGCTGCTGTGAATATTTTTGTACAAATAGGACTTCCTCCCTTTTTACCTTCTCTCTGGGACCCAGATCTAGTAGTAGTATTGCTGGATCATAGTGTATGCACAATTCTATAGCTCTTTGGGTATAATTCCTAATTGCTCTTCAGAAGGTTTGGATCAGTTCACAACTCTACCAACAATGAATGTGTCCCAATTTTCTTGCATCCCCTCTAACATTTATCATTTTCCTTTACTATCATGTTAACCAATCTGAGAGTATGAGGGGCTATCTCAAAATTGTTTTGACTTGCATTTCTCTAATCAACAATGATTTTAAACCTTTTTTTTTAAATATGGCTAAAGACGACTTTGATTTCTTAATCTGAAAATTGACTCTTCATAAGACCACATCAATATTTTGACCATTTATCATTTGAAACAGTTCTCTATATATTTGAGAAATGTGGCTTTTATTAGAGAAACTTGCTGAAAAATTTTCCCCAGCCTTCTGAATCCCCTCTAATTTTTGTTTATACAAAACAAAACCCTAGACTCTCTTCAGAAGAGCAGTAATATCTTCAAATCCAAATTCAAGCATCTGGAAAGCATCCTCTGGGCCATCTAGATGGAGTCTTCTCAACAGCTGAAAACTCTGCAATCCATTCTTTCCAAGAGTGAAGAGCATGAACATCAGCTGGCTTCTCTCTGAGAACACCTTGAAGGCATCATGGCCTCCCACCATCTATTGAATGCAGATAAAGCTGGCTTCAAAAAAAACTGTGAGAAGACTTGGGAAATCTCAGTTCTCTCTGACATGAAGAAACTGAAGAGAAACATGAGAGAGCTTCCAAGAGCCACAAACTCCCCTACAGAGGTGCAGAAACAAGTCTTCACTCTGCTTGGGAAAGCCCATTGGGACAGTTCTCTTCCTCCTGACTATCTAGAAAAACTGGCATCCATGGATAACTTAAGTTCCTCCTTAAGCCAACTGGAATCAGATGAAAATGATTAGAACTGCCTTGGGCAGTCTGGCCACCTACTCAGTAAAAACTGAAACCAATGAGAATAATTTAGAGTTAATAAAAAGCTTATTGGATGACCTGAGGAGTGACCTGGATCAACTGTTGATGAAGAATGAGAAAATTCATGAAAAATATTTAAACAATTTAAGGATGCTGGTATGAATTTCAGAGCCCCCAACCCCAAGTCTCTAAAGGCCAAAAAAAATTCAACCCTCTTTCTAATGAGCAGGAGACACTCATAGAACTGTTGGGCATTCTCCAAAGCCCCGTTTCTGTCACATTAATTTATTTGCCATTATTGGGCTATACCAGTGAAAACAGACCTATGATTGCTTAACTACTTTGCATTCACTTTTAGTTTAGTTTTCTCTTTGAAGGGCCTCCATCTTCAGGAATCTAAGGTACTTTCTTAAAAGAAATTTTAAATACATAAGAAGGGCAAGTATGACTTCAGGTGACAATAAAAAGGAGAGGTTAGCTTTAGCCTCAAACCCCGCCCCCCTTCGCCACCATTTTATATTGAAGTAATAAAAAAAAAGAATGCTCATCAAATTTGTCCTTATAGAAAATATATTTTTTGATGGGAAGGGAAATGGTCCAAGTTTTCCATGAGATGTCATCTCATGACACTTATAGTTTTCTAGCTAAAGCTGGTTGGAAACCAGAAACATCTACACAATTTAGTGGAAAAATATACTCATTCCTAGTGTTTTTTTAAAAAATACTTTACTGTTGTTTCTCCTATACCATGCTCTCTCACAGTTTCTTTTTCATCTCCATTCTTCCCAACCCCATTCTCTACATCTTTCAGTAATATCCAAGGGTACTATATGAAACTCAGAAGGCATTGGTTTTGCTTGTACAGAACTTTTAAAATTTCATATAATTAAATTTATCCAATTTATATCACATAATCATCTCTATTTCATTTGGTCATAAATTCTCCCCCATTCATAAATCTGACAGATAAACTATTCCATGTTTCTCTAATGTCTAAATCACCTGTTTTGACTTTATCTTTTTTAGGGTCTGTCTAAGGGGTCATTTTAAATAGAGACTTACTAGAGATTTTTAGCCAGGCTACTAAAACAGTATGAAGATTTTTAACATGGGTTCTTAACCTGGGGTTTGTGAATTTGCTGTTAAAAATATTATAATATGTATACAATAACAGCAAAACATTTTGAGTTTGATTTCCTTTGCCTGTATGACTGATCTCAGAATTGCCATTTCCTTTTGTGTGTTGGAGAAAGGTATGAGAGGGGAGATGGTGACTAAACAAGGATTAGGAATGTGAACTTAAAAAAATTGATAACTGTATCTCTTATAATCATTTCCTTTGTAATCTTTTTATTTTATTTTTATGTTATTTTAAAAAAATTATTCCAGGAAGGGATCTTTGGCACAAAAAAAGTAAAGAACCCCATGACTAAAAGTAATCTGTGCTAGGACCCCCAATTACTTGAGAATCAGAATGAAAATTTGATTTTTCCCCTTTCCTAAACCTTTAAAATAACAGTTGTATTATCTTCTTTTGTTCTCTGCATGAATGTGGGGTAGAAAACCTATTTTCTGGCAACTAAACACAAACCACAATGATGATTAAGTAGAGTATACAGCAGAAATCACTCACTGCTAGGAGAACAATGTAGTCCTTCAACCTGGGGTGACTGGAGCAGTACCCAAATGAGGGCAGGTGTTATTTAGGAATGGACTTTTTTCCTTTTCTTTCCAGCATCTAAATGGCAGCAGTTCCCTAGCTGATTGGTATTGGCTGTGATTATTCTTTGGCTTTTTTTTCTATAAATTATGAAGAAGCAGTGGCCAACTGACTGTATTCATTCCAAAGAAAGACAGCAGATTTCAGCCAATTTACACCAGTCCAAGAGTTTTATCTTCTCCCTGATTTTTCTTAATCCTTTTTTTAGAATGTAAAAGTGATTGTGAATATGTAAAATGAATAAGCAAGAGAAGAGAATATATATTTCTGTGCTTATGCAGCTAGTAACAATAACTTGCCTCTCTGTCACACCTCACTGATTTTTAAAAATGATTATTACAATTACTGATGGTTGGCTCACTTTTTTGGCCTTTCTGATAGATTGAATAAAATAAAAATTTTAAATATTAAAGAAAAAACCACCCCCATTTTTATAGTCAGTTAGTATAGACTCCTGTTTTGGAAGGAGAAAAAAATGCCCCAGGGATTAGAAGTGCTACCAAGAGGATTGTGTTCTCAGCCTCTTGCAACTGCGTGTGTTTTTTCTGTCTTGTCCTCTGAGCTGGGGTGGTAACGTTGGCTGTAGTTGCCAGGTTTCCCTGGGTTGGGAAGTCTCTGGTTCAGTTCTTCTGGATCCATCATGACCCACTACCGATATGTGGCTCTAAGTGACAGGGAGTCACTGGGGAGCTGGACAAGGTTGTGCATCGACATGGATGTCCTCTCAGTAGACAGTGCATTTGTCTCCCTGGCAGAGGATGAGGGACCCCTTGACTTGCCTCTGGACACTGCTACATCTTCAGGGGTGGGTGCACTTGAAACATTTTTTTAAAAAGAAATATCTTGGTCCTTTAATAGAGTTTTTTGATGATAAAATGCTAGTATAGCAACTAAAAGCTTGAAGTTATTACCAGCTGCACCATCCCCTCCCCCGCTTAAAACATAACAGCAATCTGATTGAATCGCAGATTAATTTGAAATGGGGCACCAGTTGGCCAAAATGTTTTCTTGATCCTGAACTTCATTGTTTGGGTGGTAAAAGGATTAGGAATTTAATCCTGAGCTTGCATGTTAAGGCTAGACATCTGGGACTTACATTTGAACTACTGAATGGAGTAGATTCTATAAACTGACCCGAGAACTCATTGAATAATTTTTGTAGCTCTAGTTTGGCTGTTCAGGAGTTAATAGAAAAGGGGGAAAAGAAAGGGGAGGAAAGAATTCACTTTTATAGCATCTGTGGCATAGGTTTTGACCTCCTGCGTGAAGGTAGTTTGAACCCTTGGTATGTATATGTTTCAATATCTACAAGAGTTATACAGGAACAGTAATAACCTCCCTGGGGGGACAAGATACTAGTAATAAGCTCTTTGAAGATTAAGCATCTGTGTTGTTATGGCAACTAAAGGCCAGAGCCTTCTGCTGAATGTACCAAAAACGTGAGGCTTTGATAGCCTGGCCAGTTATTATTTTTATGTTAGAGTCTTTGTAAGGCTGCATTTGCAAAGCTCAATTGAAATGGAAAATATACTTGTTCTTCAGGAAGCAGGGCTCAGAATGATACATTACTAATCTGCTATCACTTTATTGGGGACAATGTGCTATTTTAACATATTCTTTCCATCTGAAAATACCTCTTTCTACTTGGTCCTGTCCAGTGTTGCTCTTGGTTAGCAAATAGCTCTGAAAACTCTCACCTGCTGCTCACTGTGACCTTGATATCTCTACAGAGTTAGTTTTTAAAAAATAGGTCTAATGTGTTTCATTGACAACAAAGAGACATGGCATCCTTCTGGATTTGGGGGCAGAAAGGAGACATGTGAGTTTTCACAGAATCAGAGGGTTTTGAAGGGTTGTCTCTGTCAATAATCCCATAGGTTGGGGCCATCTGGGGGAATCTTTGGCACCTGTGCTGAAGTGGGCTGCTCTGCTCCCCCTTTCCACCATGACTGAGGACATTTTTCACTTCAACTGTCCCTCTGCCCAGCTGCCCAATGGGTGCACTCCCTCCCTCCCCTGTCTTGAGTAAGGGGGGGCGGCTCACATGCTGTGTGACGGTCTAGTTTGGGAACTTGGTCTCTAAAAGGTTCACCATCACTGGCTTGGAGGTATAGTTTGCATCCAGCACCATGGACAGAATCTGTAGTACTGTACCATAACAAAGTAAAGAAATTTTTGGGTACTCAAGGTTTGGGTAGCTGTTGTAACTAACCTTTTCTTGCCCTATTTTATGTTAGTACATTCTTTGATGTATTGCAGTTTCTATTCCAATTTCTTCTTGCTGTATTCATCCAACTCCATTTTTTTGCTTAGAGAATTCTGGGAATGCAGTGGGTATGAAATTAGTACCTTTATGCATATATAATATATGGGGGGTATAACAGGAATCAATAATTCTTGTCATGGTGAGTAAGAATTTTAACCTTTGTATCTTAGGTAATTCACTAAGACTGTAAGTGGCAGGAACAGTTGACAATCTGTACTGGCAAAAAAGAATTTCCTCACAGGGAGCTCCTACATCCATATTTACCTTCCCTGAGCCCCTAACACAATTTTTTTGGCTTTCACATCTCTCACTCAAGTCAAAATTTTACAAAATATTACTAAGTATGAAATTACTTTAACCTTACTCTTGAAATTAAGGAGTTAGTCTAGTTGTATTTCTTCGTGTGTTATCTTTTTGCATTTTTTGACTCAAATCTATCTCCTCCTCCCCATTAACTGCAGACCTGTGGCGTTACTTATCTGCCAGTTCTACACTGGTGCGACTCATGAAAGGAATCAACTTTCCTTCATATAACAGATTTCTTTAAAATATAACAGGGGTCCTTTTTGACTAGTATTGTTTGGTCACTCTCAGAAGAAAGAGAGATATCCAAAGAGCCTATTTTAATGAGATTGTCAGAGAAGATTGTTTACCATTATTTGTCTCAGAATTACTCATCCTCTCTGAGGACCTTGGATAGTATTGGGATGTTGGTGGGACCAAAGAAACATTGGGAAGATAGTAAGATTTAAATCAATTAGGAAGGGCCATGTTATTGTAATTTCAACAACTTCCCAGTGACTGAGTACTAGCTAATGGGAATGGATGATACATTGACATAACTGGTATAGACATTAGTCTTGATAAGATTCTTCTTAGACATTTAGATATGACTATTCTAGTAAAAGTCTATTAATTACTAGTCCATGGTATCCTTTTTTTTTTTTAACTTCACTGGCCACAGTGGTTTTGTTTGACTGCTGAGTGTCCTTGTTAGAAGCTTTGGATATAGAAGAATAAAAAAAATTCATTCATTCTGCTGTTTCCAACAGATATCATTTTGATATCTTAACTGTTTATTGTTAAATTAATTTTTGATAGGGCTAAAACATAAATAAGTATATCTTTTGGTTAGCTTACTACATTAAAAATAATGATAACTCTGTAAGTTTTACAAAGTTCTTTACTCATTTGATTCATACAATTGCTAATGAGTTGAGTGATTCAGATATTATTTTAATTTTACACCTGAAGAAACTGAGGCTCTAAGATTTCAAGTAAGTTGCCCATTGCCATATAGTTAGTAAATCTCAATGGGATTTGAACTCAGATTTTCTCTATCCCTAAGTGAGTTTGCAACACCATGTTGACTCCCAATAGAGTGTCAAAGACATACAACTCTGGAAATTTAATGGCATTTACTTGAGCCATATTAAAATCTTTATTTTACAAATGAGGAAACAAGCCCAGATAAGTGAGGGCCACATAGATAGAAAATAGCTGAACAAGAATTTAAGTCTAAGATTGTCTGACCCAAAGTCCTTTTTGCTGGTTTTATTACATTGCAATGTCTTAGCCACTTAAATAAGTCATAGAAAATCATAGCAATGCATTTTGACTTTATTTTAATTCATGTGTGTTCATTCCGATATGCTGGGTCCTACAGATATATTTCCTTCTATATGTGGTAGAAGGCTGGGAAAAATGAAGGGGTAGAGATGGTGATTAGACTGGCTACTCTCCATCGCTACCAAAATGGACTCAAACTGGAGTTTTTTAGCTTAAAACAGAAAAAATTTTGATAACTATAATTGAATAGAATTCTGTTTCTTATGCTCCTTTGTATTTTATTTTATGTATTTAAAAGAACTTTATTCTGAGAAGGGTCCATAAGTGTCTCCAGATTGCCAAATGGGATCCTTAGCACAAGAAGAATTAAGATTCCTTGCTACAAAATGGCAGTGTTGTGGAATGCTGTTTTGTGCAAAAGAAAAATATTCAAAGTCCAGCATTCTTTTTCCTTCTGGTCCTGTTCCCCTGCCTTTATCCTGCTTGGATTCCACCCCCCTTGTCTCCTTACCTGCTGCTTCTGTATAGAGATCAGGCTTTCGTTCCTAGCTCCTAGATCTGGAATCCTGCTAATTTCTGGCTCTGACTGAGCCAGGGGTCATAGTAGAAAGACTGAATTTGGAGTTAAAGGACTTGTGTTCAAATAGTCAGCTCTGTGACTTGTTACCTTGGGCATCTTGGGCAAGGCAATTAAACTTTCTTGGCGTCAGATTGCTCATGTATAAAATGAGAGGGCTGAGCTCCATGGTTTTTAAGGTCCTTTCTTGCTCTAAATTGAAGTTCCTATGACTACTGCTGCTTGCTTTGTTCATTCCTAGAATATGATTTGGTTCTAACTTGCCCTGTCTCCACCAGATTTTCACACTTTGAGCTCAGAAGTACCATTAATAAATCAACAGAGACTCAAGTTAACAGGCTGCCTTCCTTTCTACCCCAAACACCTGGCCTTGGTAATGAGAGGAAAAAGTAATAAAACAGATCCAAATGGATCTTTTTTTAAGGAAGCTTCTCTTTCCCCCTGTCTCTCACTTTCCCCCCTCTCTCCCTCCATCTTCTTTTTCTCCCTCTCTTCCTCCTTCTCTCTATGTCTCTCCTGACTGTAACTGTTTAGGGCTATGCCTGTTTTAACATTTGGATTTAAGTGATGCATTTAGAGTGCATCTACCATGCCTGGTAGATAGGATTGGGTTTACATTTTGATTGTTTCTTCATCTACTTAAAGTTTGTTTGCATTATAGTTTAATGTGATTTGTCAGTTGAATTACTTAAATATGCAAAGCTGCAATAGAGAATGTCAAGCAGAAGAGGAAATGTTAGAAACAGTAATGACAATGGTTTAGACAAGTTAAATTTGAATGACTCACCAGCAGAAAGCACTAAACTTGTCTTAAATTGTTTAAATATCTACTAATGCTGTTTTTAAAAAAAATTAAATTCCTGCTGATAGTTTTGTTTCTTAGGAAGGAGGAAAACATTCTTCCACCCACCCCCTTCCCCCCCCCAATGTCCTCACTCCTTTTTCTTTTTCCAAGATAGGGAAAGCCTGAGAAACTTCCCCAGAACTTATTTAACATTTATATGAGGTTGTTCACATTCCCGGCTGCATCTTGGTTTCTATAATGTATCTGTTTTGCAAGAATAGTGTTGTTGTATGGAAATAGGCATTAGTAAAGTGATTATTAAAAAGTTCTTCTGTTCAGGGATTATCTTGGTTCTCACTGTATGGCTATATCTTCATATTCTTCATTATTAGGGGCTAAACCCATGAATACATATGTCAGAAGTAGACAGAACTTAGATCACAGTCAGGAAGACCTGAATTTGAATCTAGTAGTTGTGAGACCTTGGATAAGTCACTTAATTGCTTTGTGCCTCAGTTTCCTCATCTACAAAAATGAGGACATAACAGCACCTGTCTCCCAGAGCTGTTGCAAGGATTAAATGAGTTAACATATTAAAGTACTTGAAAATCCCAAAGAGCTATGTATAAAAATGCTAGATATTATTATTTTTAGGAAATTCCTTCTACAAAGATGCTGACAACTCTGAAATATGTTCAGATAATTGCCTAAAGGACTGAGAGATTAGGTGACTTGTTGGAGACAACCCGTCCTGTATATGTCAGGGACAGGACTTGAACCTAGGTCTTCTTGGCTTTTAGGTCAGCTCTCTATTCTCTATACCTATGGCAAATGTGCCAGAGGGGGCACTCAGAGCCTTCTCTGTGAGGACGTCCACCATCACCCCAGGACTGAGTTCTCCAGAATTCATTCAAATCCAGAGGAATATGGGGGCCGCCTCCTCCTCCTCCTCCTCCTCCTCCTCCTCCTCCTTCTTCTTCTTCTTTCTTCTTCTTCTCCTCCTTCTCCCTTCTCCCTTCTCCGGTCTCTCTTCTCCCTTCTTTCTTCTTTCTTCTTCTCTTCCTCCTCCTCTCTCTGTCTCTCTTCTTCTCCCCTCTCCCTCTCCATGCATGTCTGACATCACCTACCCCTCTAAAAGTTTTGCCATCATTGCCCTATATTATGCTGCCTTACCATCAATAACTTTTTTAGAAAGGCTTCTGGACTGTAGTTACATGTGCCCAAAGCAAAGACCCTTTTTTAAAAGATGGGAAATTGGTAGTCAACTCAGCTATAATCATTCAGGTAGGAAGAACTCAAGGTTGGATGTAGGAGAGATATATAAAGTCATATTTCTTCAAATATGCCACATGGGCTCTGGAGCAAAGAACAGCTGAGCCAGACACCTATTTTGAGACTGTCAACTTTCTTCAGTATGGCAGGATAGGAGAATGAAATCCAAGACCAAACACCACAGGAGCCACAGCTACAAAAATCTCCCAGCTCCTACCTGGTTCTTACTAGCATGTGGTCCATTTATTCTCACTAGTAACCACTTTTCTCATTCCACACGACTATGCATATGTCAGTTTGATCAAAGAAATGCATCACCAGCTCTCTCATTAACTAACCTCCCTTAAATATGTACAGTAATCAAAACTACTGTCCCAAGTTTTTGGTGCAAACAGTCAGATATTTGCCTCAATTGTTTTCCACAATCCCTGGAGCTGCAGAAACATCCTTAGAGAATCACCCACATCCGTATCAGGTGCAGGTTGCAATCTTATCCACTCCCATGCCCCAGGGTGCCCTGTTTTCCCAACATAGACAGCCATGTATAAAACAGCTTGATAGTTCCCTAGAGCGTGTCTTTTAAGAGAGAATGATAACTGACTTTTTTAAAAACTATGATGAGTTACAAGAGGAGACTGTGGAATTTCCATTTGAAGTCATTAATAATAGAAGAGATATTTATCTGCCTCAGATGCTTTGTACATACTTTAGTCCTTTAGGACAAAAGGATGGTACATACTCTTCAAAAAGATTTATTGCTATATTAAAAATAAAAAACTTTTTATTTTCTGTTGGAAAATCAAAACTGTGAATGGTTCCAAGGCAGAGGAGCAGGAAGGGCTAGGCAGTTGTGGGCAAGTAAATTGTCCAGAGTTATACAGCTAGAAATGTCTGAAGACATATTTGAACCCAGGACCTCTCATCTCTAGACCTGGTTCTCAATCCACTGAGCCACTGAGTTGCCCACAACAGATGACAAAACTGAGGCAAACAGGGGTAAAGTGATTTACCAAGGGTCACACAGCTAGTACATTTCTGAAGCCACATTTGAACTCAGAGTCTTCCTGACTCCAGGCAGGGCATTCTGTTCATGTCACCACTTAACTGCCCCTGTTTTTGTTTTTACATCATACTCATACCTGAATATACACCTCTCTGTGCCGCCACCCTTTTCTTTAAATTATTTTCAAAATTCATTAAAACCAACCTACATATGAACTCCATTTGGGCATGTATTTAACATTTCACACCTATAATCCCCCACGTCTTCAAATAAATGAGGAAGGTGCATTTTTAATCACCTTTTATAATTATAAAACATTTAGTTTTTCTTTTTGTTTTCATCATTGTCATCATACTTATTGTTTTCCTGGTCCTTATATCATTCGGAAGCAATTCATATGCCTTCTTGAATTTCCGTGAATTCCCCATTCATTGTTTTTTAAAGCTCAAAAATATTCCATTTACATACATGCATGTGCCATAGTTGGTTTAGTTTTCTTCCAATCAATGAATGTGTGCTGTTTTACAGTTCCTTGCCACCACAAAATTATGCTATGAATATATTGGTCTATAAGGGACCATGTCTTTAGCTTCCTTGGCATATATAGTAGGGACATCTATGAGTCAAAGGATAAGTCTTCTTCATCTCATCATCATCAGAATTCCAAATTGTTTTCTAAAATGGTTGGACTCATTCACATCTCTACCAACAGTGTGTTAGTATGTCTTTTTATACATTCTTTAGTTTTCTTCTTTTGTATCTCAGGTTGTTTTAAACGGGGCACTTAACTCATTTTCTCTCCCTTTCCTTAGCTTTGAATTTAGAAAATTTTCCCTGTGGAATACTGACAACTTTAAAAAATTCTATGTCGACTGACTGACTGACTAAAAGGTTTTGACCAGCATTGTTCTGGGTTTTTTTAATGTTTTGTTTCCCCAATTACACGTAATGACAAATTTTAACATACGTTTTCCCAAATTATAAGATCCAATTAGCAAGTATTGTTGTCAGTTGGCACACATTCTCCAGTGTGTTTGATAGTGAGCTTAATGCTTTGCAGAATTACACCAAAAAGATGGCCTTTCTCTACTGAGAACTTTCTCCTACTATCTTAGAGGTAGGACTTCAGATACAGTTTTCCAGGGCAAGCTTCCAAAGGACAATCCCAGAGCTCTCTGAGGTTGTGTTTGCTATCACAGGAAGGCATGCTTTGGGAGATTGGGAGATTGAGGCATTGTACTGGATGGGATAAAATCTGGCAGCCCAGGGAAGTTTGGCACTAAGGAATAAGCATTGGTGGGGAGTGAGGCTGCCCTCTCTTTCCCACGGTAGAGCATCATGAGCAAGAAAGGTAGTAGAGAAACAACTGAGAGGGATTTGCCACAGCAGAGCAATCTGATGATGTCCAATGTGCAGCTGCAGGCAGAAGTTTTATCCTTCTGGAAGTAGCAACAGCAGGACTAGGAAGAATTAGTGAATGTTCTTTGGAAATAAATACAGGTTTTCTCCTTTCCCCACCTGTCTCCCTCCTCATCCTGTCAGATGGAACCTTGAATCCAGTTTTCTGTTTCTTAGTGAGTGTCATCTCCACAAAATGGCAGATGTTCTTTTGTATAGATGATTCTCTCAGCTAAAGAGTTTTTACCTCCTGTTATACCAATGTGTCTTTCACCATCACTAAGAGTGTACAGGGTAGGAGAAAGTAACCATGTATTGGTTTCATAATTTACAAAATATGTAAGATTCTTTGACCCAGCTTAATGGCCAAAACCAGTGCCTGAGGGCGCCGGGCTCTAATTTTTATGATAATTTTATAATGTTTAAGAGAAGAGAGAGGATTCCATTTGGTTTGGGGCCACTTATTTCCCCAAAGAATAAAGGAACATAAACTTCCATTACATTGTAATAATCCTGGGTGGAGTTTACTAGGAAAGCCTTTGCTTGAAGCTATAGTTATATCTCCTTTTCTGTCTCTGATTTAAGCAAAAGAGAAAGGGGTACTGATGGGAAGTGGTGTAAAGAAAAGAGTAGAGGGAAAAAACACCTCTAAGCTGGTCCAGGAGGGAGAAATGGATCTCTAAGAATGTCAAATTCACTCCTTTCTCCAGATGGAGAAGGTAAGAGTGAAAAGGAATTTGTCAGTCATTTACTGTCATGACTGTACAAGGACACTTAGTTTCAGAAAGACAAAATTAAAATAATGTCTGCCCTCAATGACTTGTCCATTTGACAAATGCAAAGTAAGTAGATAGAGAATCATTAAGAGTGATTTTAAGAGTGAGATATTGCAAGTAATTGGGGGAAACAGGGGCATCAGTAAGGAAGTGGCAACTGAGATATGATTTTGAAGGAAGCAGGAATTCTATGGGGATAGCTAGGAGGTACAGAGGAGAGTCCAGGCTTGGAGGCAGGAAGGCTCATTTTCATGAGTTCAGATCTGTAGATACTTACTAGCTGTGTGACCCTGGACAAGTCACTTAACCTTATTTGCCTCAGTTTCTGTATCTGTAAAATAATTTGGAGATGGAAAGGCAAACTATTCCAATATCTTTGCTGAGAAAATCTCAAATGGAGTCACAAAGAATCAGATATAATAAATGTTCAACAATAAAGGACTCAATGAGACAGGGATTTAGGGTGGAGTACATCTTAGATATGGGGTTTGGGGGACCCTTGGGCATGCGGTGAACACTTAGCAGGCCAGTTTGATGAAAACTGAGAACAAATGAAGGAGATGGTATGAAATAAGATTTAAAAGGTTGGTGGGATCCACATTATGAAGGACTTTAATACCAAATTGAAGATTTTGAATTTTGTCACAGGCAATAGAAAACCATTAAAGATATTTGAGTAGGGCAGTAACAAGATCAGAACTGTTTTACAGGAACATAGATTTGCTAGATTTGTGGAAGTTGGATTGAAGAGTAGATACTGGACACAGGGAACCAAATGGAAATAGTTCAGGTAAGAGGTCATGAAAGTCCGATTAGGATAAAGGCTGCATGAGTGCAAAGAAGGGAATAGATGAGAAAGAGATTGTGAAATTAGACTTAAGATTTGTCAGCTGATTTAATATGGAAGGTGAAGGATAAACAAAAGTTCAGAATGACTTTTTTTTTTTTACCAAACTAGCTACTTGGGGTACAGCTAGGTAGCATAGTGGATAGAACACTGGGTTTAGAATCAGGAAGATACATCATTATGGGTTCAAATCCAGCCTCAGGCTCTTACTAGCTGTGGGATCCTGGACAAATCACTTAATGCTGTTTGCTAAAAACA
Source organism: Gracilinanus agilis (assembly GCF_016433145.1). NCBI lineage: Eukaryota > Metazoa > Chordata > Mammalia > Didelphimorphia > Didelphidae > Gracilinanus > Gracilinanus agilis. Next base: position 432,339,909 of record NC_058133.1, on the reverse strand, counting down.
AAACAAAAAATAGTGGATTGGGACAAAACTAAACAAAAAAAAATGTGTTGTGTTTTTTTTTTTGGAAAACAGGGATGCCAGTAATTGAAATAGAGAGGTTTGGAGGAGGGAATACAATTAGAAGGAAATATAAGTTCTTATCAGAGATGTTGAGATTAACTTTTTTTAACCCTTACCTTCTGTCTTAGAATCAATACTGTATATCAGTTCCAAGATTAGAAGAGCAGCAAAGGCTAGGCAATGGAGTCACACAGCTAGAAGTATTTGAGGCCAAATTTGAACCCAAGACCTCCCATTTCTAGGTCTGGCTCTCTATCCACAGAGCCATCCAGCTGCCCCCTCATGAACATTTTTAAGAGTGCCTTTTAAGGTTTTTTTTTTTTTGCCTTAAAAAGGGTCAACCTATGATTTACAGCTTTAAACTCTTCATGACCCCTTCAATGAAGTTGAATGATCAGAGTCAAATTTAAAGGAATAGTCTATTCCTCTGCTTTTTTGCTTCAACAAAACATGCAGAAGATAAAAAGCTTGTCCATAATTGTGCTGATTTCTGTGAAAAGCAGTCGTGGTAAAAGAATAGAATTTGGAATCGAAAGTATCTACACTGAAATTCTAGCTCTACCACTCTGATTAGGGCAAGTCTCGTCTAGGTATAAGTTTTTTAAATTTAAAATGGAAAAAGTTGAACTAGATTATCTCTTCTAGCTCTGAATCCTATGATCTGAGCAGAACCTGGGTCAAAGGCAGCTCACTCTAGTTCTTGGTCCATTTTTCCTAGTCATAATTTGAGCCATTAAAGGCTATCAGACAGTGAGTGGACTAGAAGTTCACCAACATTGAAGATGAGGCAGTGGATAGAGCCCTGGGTCTGGAGTAAGAAAGACTTGAATTCAGATCTCATCTCAGACTAGCTGTGTGAACCTGGGCAAGTCAATTAAACCTGTTTCCCTCAGTTTTCTTATCTACAAAATGAACTGGAGAAGGAAATGGCAAACTACTTGAGTTATCTTTTTCAAGAAAACCCTATATGGGATCATAAAGAGTTAGACATGATTGAAAAATCATTGAAGACATTTAAGCATAATAATTTCTTGATCATGTGAACAAGAAATTCTCCTGAAGTGGTCCCATTATTTGAATGAGCATTTGGTCTTTCCATTGAATTAGAACCAATGATCACATTTATATAATTATTTCTTAAAATAGCATAAATTTGAATACATAAGAACACCTCAGAGGATTTATTATTCACACTAATCAGAACCTTGCTGTAGAAAATGGATGGTTATCTGTAGAAAAGATTACTTCATTGAGAGGGAGGTTTAACAAAATGACCTCCATTGTTTCTTTTCAATGCAAGATTCTATGATTCTAGGGGTCAAACCAACCAAATGAAAATGGTATCGAGATAGAAGAGAAAGAAGAAGGTTTATTGATTATAATAGGAGAGATCATAATTTATAGTTTATCCATCCACTCAGAAAGAAGAAACCTCAGCCTTCTCCAAAATCCAGTCACACATGGATTTCCCACATATTAGATAAGTGAATAAGATTTTCTGCATCTCTGTTTTGTGAGAGTGAAACTTAAGCCATCAAAGCTGGAAAGCATAACAATTCACTAAAAGTCGATCTTTTCTTGGTGGAGAAGGCAAGTGCCTGCCATTTCTGTTTGCTCTGAGTTTCTGAGCTTTTTGTTATTCTTTTGGTTTTCTTGATCAGAAATCTGTTAAATTTCATAGCCTGGCACATTCTCTCTCTTCCCCATACTCTTAACTGCACCCCTCCCCCCAACTTGATCCTTTATCTGAGCCTATGGCCATCTCATTCTGTGACTCTTCAGTCACAACTGGTCCCCCATGACAGAGCTCTGCCACTTGAAACTGCATTGAAGCAGCATTGCTTTGGGATTTTTAAAAAGCATCATTCTTGCAATAAGAAAAGATGGACTCTGAAAACAAGGTTGTAGCTGGCAGGAAGGCTGGCACTTGTGTGTTTCTTTTTGTTTCCTGCTGATCTCTGCCTCTAGTCTTTTCTCCAGTTACCGTTACTTTGTTGGTGGTTCTATTATTCTTTGTTTCTTTTTCAGCTCCCATGCAGTCCTCTGCTTCAGTAACTTTCTCCTTTCTCCATTGAACACAAGGGAAAACAGGCAGCTTTCCAAGATCAATATTCAGTGTGCACACAGTCACTTCTTTTCAAGTTGAAGGCATATGTTGAATCTTTCTTGTTTTGTTTTGTTTTCTTTTTTACACAGGGAAAGCATTTTTGGTAGTTATCTTAACTCTTCACATCTATCATTTTTTAAATTCATTTAAATTTTTTAATTTAAATTTCATTGTTAAGAGATTTTATTTTCTAAATACATTCAGTAACAATTTTCAAAATACATTCTCCAAAATGATAAGATCCAGATTATCTCCCTTCTTGGAGATGGTAAGTAATTTAGACTGGGTGATAAATTTATTATCACAAAAAATATATTTCCATTTTGGTCATTGTTATAAGAGAATATTCATATAAAACCAAACCCTCAAATCCTCAATTTGTATAAACACAAATAAATTAATGTGAAATATAATATAATTTGATCTGCATTCCAACTCCCAACAGTTCTTTCTCTGGAGATGGATAGCATTCTTTGTCATAAATTCTTCAGGATTGTCCTGGATCATTGTATTGCTGAGACTAGTTAAGTCTTTCAGAAATGATCATCGTACTGTATTGCTGTTACTGTGTACAAAGTTCTTCCTCTGGTTCTGCATATTTCACTCTTCATCAGTTCATGTAGGTTTTCACAGGTTTTTCTGAAGTCATCCTGCTCATTGTTTCTTATAGCACATCAGTAGTCCATCACCATTATATACCACAATTTGTTCAGCCATTCCCCAATTGATGGGCATCCCCTCAGTTTCCAAATCTTTGCCACCACAACAAAGAGCCTCTATAAATATTTTGTACAAGTAGGTTCTTTCCCCCCTTTTAAAAAAATCTCTGTGGGATACAGATGAAGTAGTGATATTACAGGGTCAAAAGGTGTGCAGTTTTAAAGCACTTTGAGAATAATTCTGAATTGCCCTCCAGAATGGTTAGATCAGCTCACAACTCCACTAATAATGCATTAGTGTCCCAATTTTGCCACATCCACTCCAACATTTATCACTTTCCTTTACTGTCATATTGACCTACACATCTATAGTTTTTTTTGACATTCTTAATAGTATGTTCATAGGAGGAAGGGTAAAATTTAGAACTGGAAGGGACTTTTGCTATCACTGAACCAAATCTCATTTGATCAACAAATGAAAGGCTTTTAACACGGGCTTCTTGGGAAGAATAACAAACTTGGGAGCACCTGTAATATGGGGGAAATCATATTTGAATTATCTATCTTAAGAGAGTGTTCTGAGAAAAGTTTCCTGTAAAATTGAATGTGTTAATAAATGTAAGATATTATAAGGGTATAAAAGAAATATAGGTTAAATTAGAGTCATTTAAATAAAGGGGGCAGAAGTCACATTTTACATAATAATAATTACCTGTAGGAAATTGAATCACTGATATCTCCTTGCTATCTTCTCAGGCTGGCATACTGGACTTGGAATCAGGAGATATTTGTTTTCAATTTTTAACCTAGATACTAATTTTATGACAATAGACAGGTTATTTAATTTGAACCTTAGTTTATTCATTTTTTAAATGTAGAAAATACTTGAATTTCTCAGAGTTTCTAAGAGGATTGAATGGGATAATCTATATAAAGTATACAGTAAATCTATATAAGTGCCAGCTTTTATTATTACTATATAAACAGAGATGCTACTTCTGCATTGCATTCAGTACCTTTGTGTTTACTGTCTTTAGTTTTAGTAATAGAGGATTCCTACTGAATGTACTTTGATTTTTAACTGGGAAATTTCTTAATAGAATTTCTTAAAAGTACCTACTATACATTGCATAGTTAGGTAGCTTTGACAATAGTCTTAAATAGAGAATAAATATTTTATTAATTAAAAATGAAATTAAATTTAAAAAATAAACAAAGCTGTTTGGTTTGCCAAACTTTCCTCGGAAACATCAGGATAGGCTTAAATTTGCTTAAATTTTCTTAACTAAACATCTCTCCTTAGCCTTTTGTGTTATTTCAGTGATGTGACTAGAACTGCTGATAATAGGGAAATCAGTTTTTTATAGGCACAAAGTGTGAGTGGCAGAATTAACTGTGTCTGAAAGTATATGCAACACCTTATATGCCTAGTCTCTCATCTCTTCAGTGGAACGAAGGAGCTATATTTTCTTATCTCTTCTGAAGTTTGAGGTTGGTCCACTAATATTTAGTTTTGATTGGCCTTTCAATTTATATTATTATATTCATTGTGTTTATAGTTTTCATGGTTCTGCTTATTTTACTTATTTCAGTTCATGCAAGTAACATGTAATGTTTTTAAGATATCCTAATATTGACCTGAAGGTTGGATGTAGTAAACCATTTCAGATGGGTAAAAAAAAGAAGTTATATTATTTTTAAAGATATCTAGAGAGGAATAGTCTGCAAATTTGCCCAGTAACTTATTAGATGATTTAATATCTATCTGCAGTCTTTACCAATAGATACTAGGAAACCCAAGCCTTGGAGTACTTAACTCTTTGATGACTATTAATTACAGCAATTGCTCTTTTGTTCATTTTATGGTTCCCTTAGTGGCCCACCACAGCTAAGCCTGGTCACTTAGAGATAATTTAATTCAAACAAGGGAACATTTGTTAAGCACCAACTGTATGTAAAATGCTGTGGTTTTTTGGTCAGGCATTTCAGATTCTTTGTGACCCCATCTGGGATTTTCTTGGCAAAGATACTGGAGTGGTTTGCCATTCCTTCTCTTGCTCATATTTTAACAGATGAGGAAACTGAGGCAAGCATGTGTAAGTGACTTGCTAAGGGTCACACAGCTAGTAAGTGTCTTGATGAGTCTTCTTGACTCCAGACCCAGAACTCTACCTAATTCACCATGTACCTACCAGTTAAGTAATTTGTAACGCAATTTACTGAGCACTGGGAACACAAAAATAAAGTATTATCTGTCCATTTATATAGGACCTATTTACACATTCATATTTCTTACTGGATGAATGGCATGACAGGATAGAATTAGAAGCTGATGTTGTTTTGATTGATTTATGTATTAAAATGATTTTGTTGTTTTGGTCATCTTCTTTCAAATGTTTATAGTAGTTTAAAATTATTTTATCTGAAAATTACATTAAGCTAATAAGGTTTCATTAGCCAAGACTAAAGTTCTTAAAATCTAATCTCTGCAATATTATTGTGATTATAGAGTTTCCAGTAAGAAAGCATATATGAATGTTAATACTATTTTCTGTTTACAGGATGTATTGGCATTTTGTCTCTTCAGACTTTATTTGACCCTGTTCTCAATAAACAATTTCTTAAAAGTGCCTATTATACATTACATTGTGATGGGCACTGGGACACAAAAGTGGTTCTTCCCTAAAGTACCTTATACTTTCAGTCAGTCAAGAAGCATTTATTGTGTGCCAAAAACTGTGCTAAGTTGTGGGGATACAGTGAAAGTTTTAAGGCAGGGCAGAGACAGACTCCATTCTGCTTCCATAAGTCCCTTAATTGTTGGGAAGTTTTTCCTAATATCAACCTGGATTCACCTATTTCCAACTTCTACCCTTTGCTCCTAGTTTTGCCCTTCGGAGTCTAACAGAGCAAGTTTAACCCCTCTTCTACCAAACAATCCTTTAAGTAGTTGAACACAGTTATTAGGCTCCACTTCCTTATCCTCCCCAACTTCTTTTCTCCAGGCTAAGCATATCTAGTTCCTTCAGCCAGTCATAATATGAGAAGGATTCAAGGTCCTTCACTATTCTGGTCGCCTTCCTCTGGACATCATCTCCATCCTAGCAATGTCCTTCTGAAACTGTGGTACCCAGAAGGGGTGAGGCTTGGGAAGGGGGAAGAGAATAAGTATTGATATAGGACTTATTATATTCCAGGCACTGTGTTAAGTGCCTTCAACTGAACATACTCTTCCAGATGAATTCTGGCAATGGTAAATCTTAGTGGGATTATACTTCCTTGGGCAGCTAAGTGGTACAGTGGCTGGAGCTCCTGACCTGGCAGCAGGAATACCTAAGCCCAAATCTGAGCTTAGACAATTACTAGCTATGTAACCCTGGCCAAGTCACTTCACCCTATTTACCTCAGTTTACTCATCTGGAAAATGAACTGGAGAAGGAAATGGCAAACTATTCAAGTATCTTTGCCAAGAAAACCCTAAAAGGGGTCACAAAGTGTCAGACACAATTGAAAAATAACTACAATATCTCCTTATTCTAGAACTATTTCATTCTTAAGAAGTACAAGATAACATTAATTAAGTTTTTTGGTTGCCACTGGTATCTCATATAAAGCTTGCAGACCACTAATACCCCTCTTTTTAAATAGCTGTTGTTTAAACGTGGTTCCCCTGCCTTGTACATATGAAGCTGATTTTTCATACCTAAGTGTAAGATTTTAAATTAGGTTTAGCACAATGCTTGAGCCAGTCAAGATCTTTTTAGACCCTAACTCTGTCATGCATTGTATTTCCTATTCTTCCCAGCTTTGTGCTTTATCCTAGTCACTGACAAAATTGTTAAAAAGCACAGGCAAACACAGATTTCTGGGGTACGGCCCTGTATACCTCATACCATATTGACATTGAGCCATTACTTCCTACTCCTTGATACTAGTCTTCCAACTAGCTCTGAATTCAACTAGTTATATTATCGTCTAATCTTCTTCATCGTCACCACAGTAATAATCATAAGCACTATTTTATCAAAAACTTTGTTAGAATGTCAGTAAACTCTATTATCTTTATTTAGTTAAATAAGGAAATAATAGTTAGGAACAGGCTGTTCTGGATGGAGCCATGGGAGTTGGCTCCTGGAGATGATCACTTGCCTTTCCAGATGTTCACTAAGTCTCTTTTAAAGGTTTTTTTTAATATTTTCCTGGAAGTGAAGTCAAACCATTTGCCTATAGTCTGCTATCTCAGTTCTCTTCCCACTTTTGAAAATCAGTCCAACATTTTCCTTTCTCCATTTCATTGAGTCTTTCCCATTTTGCTGATGCTAAAATCACAGTTGTCCCTTCTATTAGGATCTAAGAATAGTGTTCCCCCAGGTCCAGGTGACTTGAATTTAACATGAATTAAATAGTTAAAAAAACTATCTCTTTATATATCTTGTTAGTCCTTTCTGTCTTAACATTTCCAATGCAAAGGTTGTTCTTGGCAGAGTAAACAGAAACTATATGAGTTGAGCAGCTCTTCCTTCCCTTGTTATCAGTTATCTGCCCTGAGCCAAGGTCCTGCCTTATCTCTTTTTTGAGCCTCTTTTTTTTCTTTCAAAATAGGTAAAAGAAAATGCCCTTTGTATTAATTGTCCTTGGCTTCCCTCCTCAGTCTCAGCTCATTCTGAGTTTTAATATTCTTCATATCATTTTTGTGGAACTTTTGTCATACTCATTCATATCTATCTTTTATTAGCTTGCTTTGCCTCTTTCTCTTGGACATTTCTTTTTAGGATCTGAGAATTTAAATGAGTACTATTGAGTTTTTAGTACACCTTCATCAGTTCCTTCCCACAAATCCCATTTCCCCCTCCTCATTAGCATGGTTTCCCTCATGTCTTCAGAATTTTATTCTTGAGTATCTTCCATACCTCCTGCTCTGACTTCCCCTGAAGCATTTCAGTCCACAGGAAACTATCTGCCTTTCCTCTACACCCTTTCACATTGACTTTCCTAAAACATATGGTGCATGTTAGATTAAGCCTGTATTTCCTTTCCTCTATCAAAAATTCTAGGAAAGAGTGGTCACTTCCCCTCAGGATTACCATCATTTTGACCCTATTAGTATCAGATCAAGAATAGAATGTTCTCTTACTGGTTCTTTCATTTTTGAAGGATGAAATTATCACTACAGCCAAGAAGTTTTTAACTATAGAGGAAGAGACAGAGATAGCAGCAGAGACAGAGTATATGTATATGTGTATGTGTGTGAGACAGATAGACAGAGTCAGAGACAAAGGAAGAAAGAAAAAGAAAGCAAATGCATTCTGGATATTTAGTCTGGATAATTATCACTACTATACTATGCTTCTGTTCTAGGCTTGTAATCTATTTCCCAAACTCCTCATCTATTTTTGCTTTCTATCTAGGTGGTTTGTGTAATATTACAATGACAAAATCACTGTGTCCCCAACCTTTCATTTTAATACAAATACTCTTCACCATGCTTTCCTCTTCTGGCTTTTGAATTTTTTCACATGAGTTTACCTTCTTAATAAACAACATTACCCTTCCTCCCTTTATTTATCCTATTTCTTTCAAATAAGGCATATTCATTCAGAGCCATGGTCTAGTTATGCATTTCATATACATTTCATAATGTAATTTCAGAGTCAGGAAAAAGGAAAGCAAGTCTCAGCCCATGCAAGCCCAAGAGGTAAAATTTACTTGTCTACATTAAGATCTCTAATTTTTTCTTCGTTGCCTAAACCCTGAGCATCTGCATATTGACAATTAAGACCAAAGGTTTTATAGCTAGCTACTTTCTTGGATTTTCATCTTCTGAGTATTTCTGCATATCTCAGCTGCTATTTATCTTTCTTTAGTTACTCTTTATGGTATCTGACTTGGAGAATTTACATATAGCTTCTCCTCTCTCATTCTTATAAGTTTAAAGATCTTTTTATTATATTTTAAGACACATAGCTAATATATTCATCCCTACCTTTGTTAGATGTCTTCCATCTTTGGAAATTAATTTGTCATCACTTTGTTTTTAAGTCATGGCTCAAAAAAATCATTGTATTCTCAGATACCACCTTCTTAGCCAAGACTTTAGTTCCCAAAATAAAATATCTCTTCTGCATCCCTTGTTTTCCGTGGATGACAGTGAAGAAAACACTGTGTCCTTGTTAGATTTTAGCTATTTGCCCTAGACTTTAATGGCAATACTTTTTTGAGTTCCTTCAGGCTCTGCCATTTGTACTTAGATGCATCACCAGAAGTAGTTGTAAACTATTTTGATAAAGTTTTTGGAGGCTTTTTGTTATATCTTAGATTTGTGCTTTTAAGAAAATCTACTTTTCTTCCTGTTATTATCAGATCCACAGATAGCTGCTTCACTACCTCTGATTAGGGAATCACCAACTATTAGTACACTTCTCTTCTTCCTTTGACCTTTATTGGGCTATCTTGCACCCCTCACTGGGGCTGTGCTTTTTCTTTCTTTGGAAGCCAAGTAGTTTTTTCCTCCACATGTTACCCAGATCTTTCCTCTTTATGAAGAGCCTGAAATATATTTTTAAGCTTGTGCTTAATTGTTCAGATGTCAGATTTCATTTTTCTTTTTTTTTTACCCAAGTCTAACCACTTCCATTCTTGAACATTCCAATAATGGTCTAGCCTCCTTCTCCACATAGATCTTTTTTTTTTCCAATGGAAGGCTAGCTTTGATTTCCTTTAGGAATATTTCATTCTCTCTAACAACTTGGAAGCTGAGAAATTTTCTTCAAGTCTGTTCACCCTCTCTCTCCTTGAGGGTAGAAATCAGCCTATACTAGGAACACAAATGACAGTCATCCTGGCCAAAATAGAAATATCATATGATGTGTGCAATTTCTCCTATTTTGCATCATGATTGAGATTTTCAGTTTTTAAAAAACACTACTTGTAGAAGCGTACTCTAAGCAACAGAGTAAAATGTTATGACCAATTTTTGCCTCTTAATAACTTGATGATATTACTCATTTCCCTTTTCTTATTCTCAGCAAGACTCCACAGCAGCTACTTACCTCTTTCATCAACCTGCCTGATTAGTTCACTCCTATCTATACACTCTATCCATGTGCTTTACCCTCTGATAGATCCACTTGCCTTTTCTTACATCTAACTTCTCCATTTCCCTCTTGATTTTACCTTTTCATAGTCTTTTTTAAATCTTTATCCATTTATATCCTCCCTATGATTGTGATCCTATAAATTATTTTCCCTCAAATATTTCTCAATTTCTCTCAAATTTCCTGAATTCTCTCCCCAAATACAACCTCTGACCTATTTCACTAGTTCATAATCCTCCAAGTCTTCTATACAATTTCCTTCTCTATTCATCTCTAGCCTTTCTTTTATTATTCCTTCTCACAAAGATGTTAGAAGTAGAAAGATTTTTATTGGTTCTGTCAACAACTGCTGGTAATATAAAACAAAACTTACTGAAATTTTCCATATACTACAATTAGCTTCTGAGGTTTTGAAGGTAATTCCAGGTTTTTTCCCAGTTCCTGTGAAATTCGTATTTTTAAAAGCTCTAAATTCTGGAAGCAATTTAGTCTGACCTATATTTTAGCGTGTCTCCTTATATGACATTCCCAGCAAATGATGATCCAGATTTTGCTTTACTATCTCTAGTGACTAAGGACTCACTACCTCCAGAGACATCACTCAATCCTTTTGCGTTACTCTAGTTACTCTAATTATTGAGACTCCTCACACTCCTATCCCCTCTTGCCCATCAAGCCCAATTTTGCTTCTTTGAAACTTTCATCTTTGTTCCTAGTCCTGCTCTGTAGGGCCAATAGCAAACTAATTTCCTTTTCCACATGATTTTAATTAGGCATTTAGAACCTTTAGATGAGACCTCTTTCCCAAATGATTATTTTAGTAACCTCTTAGTTGTTTTTATTTCTGACTTGAGTCTCTTTCTCTCTATTCCATCTTCAGCAATGCCATGCACATAATCTTAATAGTGCACTGCTATGATGTCACTTGTGAACTCACAATCTTTCAACATCTGACTGTTGCCTGTGGAATAAAGTATAATTGCTTATGTTAGTATTTAAGGCTCTCTCCATTCTGAGTCTAACTTCCTTTCTTGCCTTACCTCACACTTTTCCCTTTAAGTATGCTACATTCTAGTCATATCGGGCTATTGCTAATCACATGTGCAGTAGGTAGAATTATGGATCTTGAGTTGGGAAGATCTGAATTCAAATATAGCCTCATACACTTACCAGTTGTGTGATTCTGGGCAAGTTGTTTGACTTCTGTTTGTCTCAGTTTCCTTATCTGCAAAGTGGGGATAATAATAGCACTATTTCATGTGGTTATTGTGAAGATAAAATGATGTAATACTTGTAAAGTACTATATAAATACAATCATCATCCTCATCATCAATCTATATGCTATCTTTGGATCATGCTATTTTATTCCTCAAACCTGGAATGGTCTTTTCTGTCTACCTCAACTTTGTTGAAATTTGTTTCTTCTTTTGTTCATTCCTTCTTTTGTTCTCTCCCCCTCTCCCTCCTTCCCTTCTTCCTTCTCCCTTTCTCCCCCATTCTGTTTATCTACGTTCCTTCCCTTCCTACCTCCCTACCTCCTTTCCTCCCTTCCCTCCTTCCTTCCCTCCCTCCATCCCTCTCTCCTTCCTTCCCTCCCTCCCTCCATCCCTCTCTCCCTCCCTCTCTCCTTTCTTCCTTCCTTCCTTTTTCCTCTTTCCTTCCTTCCTTCCTTCCTTCCTTCCCTCCTTCCCTCCCTCCCTCCCTCC
>NC_058133.1:432311041-432328034 GCF_016433145.1 Gracilinanus agilis | reverse complement strand
TCCCTCCTCCCCCTTCCCCACCCCCAAGTCTAATTTTGGGCTACATTCACCTTGAAATCTTATTTAATAACTCAATTTTCCTTACCCAGCAGAGACTTCACATCTCCTATGGAAACTCCTATGAAAAATTTCTTTTTCTTTAAACTTCTTATTGTAGTTTGCCTGGATTTCTCCTTAGCACCTGACTCATTTTTAATTTTATGCTATAAGTGCTATAAAATGCTAGGTATCATTATTATTCATTATAGTACTGTGATTTGTTTCCATGCATGCATTGAACAAGCTGAAACTTTGAAAATAGTCCCACTGACAAATATTGTACTCTGGAACTAAGGCACTATAGTGTAGCCTGAGCACTCTGGCAACAAGAAACCACTCAACTGAATAAGCATCTACCATGTGTAAGGCAATATGCTATATGCTAAAGATATGAAAGACAGTTTCTATCTTCCAGGAACTTAAAATCGACTATAAAAGAGAATACGTATATATAAGGGGAGAGGAAATATGTATTTATATGGTATTTACTGTGTCCTAGGCACTGTGCTGGACACCTTTATCTCACTTGATCCCATTTTATAGTTGAGAAAACTGAGGTAAACAGAGGTTAAGTGACAGAGGCTGTAAACCTCAGACTACACTAAAGTGCTTTAGTCCTAGTCAAATATTTGTCAGTGGGGTTATTTTCAAAGTTTCAGCTTGTTCAATGGTGCATGGAAACACATCCTAGTACTATAATAATAATGATACCTAGCATTTATATAGCACCTAATGGCTAACATATTTCATTTTGGATGCTACTATTTTCCCTATTTTACATATAAGGAAACTGAGGCAGACAGAGATGACTTGCCCTGAGTCACATAGCAAGTACATAGTGTATCCAGGTTGTGAACTGTGGTGAAAATGACTTCAGATCCAGCACTTTATCTAGTTTACTTTAAGTTATTTTTAAATTTATCTAGTTTAATTTAAATTAAAATTAATTTTCATTGAATGAAAGAGCCATCCTTGCTGATAGAAGTTAGACAATCTGGAAAAAAATTAATCATTGCTGTTGTTCATTCATTTCATTTGTGTCCAATCCTTCAAAATCCCATTTAGAGTTTTCTTGGCATAGATAGTGGAGAAGTTTGCTATTTCCTTCTCCAGCTCATTTTCCAGATGAGGAAACTGAGGCAAAAAAAAAAAGATTAAGTGACTTGTCCAGGGTCACAAAGTTAAGTGTTGAAGGCCAGACATGAACTCAGGAAGATGAGTCTTCCTGATTCCAGGAATGGAACATTATCCACTGCCTCACCTAGCTGTCCTGGGAAATAGTGAGAGACATTCCTTATTAATATTATTAACTGAACTTTGAGGTTGGTGAGGAGCAAGTTCTCCAAGTAAAAAAATGTCATTGTTTCTCTTATATAACAATTTGCAAAGAGGAAAGTTAGAAGTTCTTTTGAATACTTCTGAAGCCAAATCTTTCTGTATTTCTTAGATTTTCATAATCCACATGCTGTTGATGAGAAATAAGACACATGCCTAGAGGTATGACTCATTTCACAAAGGTGGCTGCTGTGCAACTCTAAGAATCTAAGGGAGATAATTAAACAACTTTAGGAGTAAAAAAAGGAGAGTGTGTATGCTCACCAATTACTAAGATAGCCTGAAATAGGGACAATAGATCTTGAAAACAGTGTGGCTCATGAGAAATCGACTGTCTTCTTGTTCTGTTCCCCCAAATAATCTGTTAATATGTTGTTCTCTTTTTATAGATTAATCACAAACTGCCTTTTACTCAATCTCTTGGGGTTGGGTTTTTCTGATGCTCAGCATGGCAACAGTTGAAAGCAACTGAAAAGGGAAGTTTTAAAGAGTGTATTTTCAGCAGGATTTAACAAGACCTTGGGTCTGGGATCTTTTGGTGTTGGATAACAAAAGTATCTTCAGTCCTTTGTATCTATTTATTCCTCCTCCTTGTTCAAATGTCTAGACTCTCTGGGGTTGGCTGTGATCTCATCCCCAATTTCTGTAGTGACTAATGCCCCAGTTACATTTTCATCGTGCCAGCTAGACACAGTTGAATTGGGCCGGGGTCTTAGAGAATGGATCATGTCAACCCTAATCAAAAAGGATTTTTTCATTGCAAATGCATTATCACTTAGTTCATGAACTTTAGAACTGAGGTAGATCAAGTTTCTCTTAGATACTCATTTTTCACTATATCCTTCATATTTAATTGGAATGGCCAGGGGATATGATTATCACAAGTAGCAAATTTTCCAGGGAAGATGGTTCAGGAAGATGGGCAAGGTTGGACATGTTTTCAGTCCCAAGAAATATCATTTGTTTGAAGATAAGGGGGAATAGGGTGGTCTGGGGGAACTGTTTTTGCAAATCAGGGCAGGAAATCTTTGTGTCTTGACAAAAATTTCTAGTGATTTTTGTTCCTATTCCTCCCTGCCGCTAAACAATCCTTGTCTCTGCCAGCCGTTAAAATTTTAGGGCATGTTATTGTCTTTCCTTTCCTTACTTATGTGTAGGGGAAATCTGGCAAATTCTAATGAGTATGGAAGAATACCAACAAATAACATCCAAAAAATAGAAGGAATAAAAATTTGCTTTGAAAATAATCTGAATTGTATGCAAGTAATATGCCCATCTGGGAGTTCCCTAAATTAATGAAATCACAGATCCAATCTCTATCCCTACACAAATACTAGGTAACATATCTCTCCTTAAAATCGGTATGACATATTGTAACCCTTAAGGAAAATCCCTGTGGAGATTTCACATTCCAAAGTCATGTTCACAGTATATCACTCAGTGGAGTGATACCAGTTAAAAATGTGAGCCAAAGATAATAAAGTTCCAGTGGAAAAAACCAACACCAATATGAAGTTTTCCCACCCCCTCTGGCACTCAGTATTTCTAATCACAATATAGCAATAATATGACTATTTAACTTGATTTTAATTCCCAAATGGTTAGCTGGTCTCTCTGTCTTGCTTTAATGATGGAAGTATTATGAACTTACTTTATCACAACTGTAATATTTTTTCTTCCTGTAGAGGTGTTTTTATCCTATACCCAATCCATTTTCTTTAACATTTCTAATGAAATTCAGTATATTACTTAACTGGTTTCGATTTGCAACAGCTGAATTATATTTTGAGACACCTGGTTCCTACTTGGCCTTTCGAAGACTCATGAATTTTGATCTGTCAGGTGAAAATAATTCTATCGGTAACCTTTGCACTGACCTTTTTAAGTCTTAGAGTTTGCAACTCTCCCTCTAATCTTAGTGGGTTGGTAGAGGGGGATTTTTTTCTCTTTTTGTTATTTAAGGTAATTACTCCCTAAGTAAGATAGGGAAGACAGCAGCAGATCTGTGGAATTTGTAAGGGACACAGATGTTTAGTCATATGGTACCTTATCTATGATATTTTGAGGATGAGAAGAGGACAAAAGTACAGCAAGACATTTGCCAGTTTTATGTTTTCTGCTTTATGTAGGAGAAATGGTCAAAAACACAAAATCTATAGAACAGCAAGAGGCTAAAGGCACTTTTAAAGTATCTGATTGCCATTGTCATGGGATTTGTAGCAGCTATTCAAAATTTCAGGTTAACCTGAGATATAGATGTTAAAAACTAAAATAATATCAGACTCTCCACCCCTCTCTCTTGCCTCTGTCAGATTCTCATTCTCTTGTCACCTTGTTTTTATTGCCTATAAATAAAGGCAACAAAACATAAGATAAAGTAGTTAGTTCTGTAATTCTGTGAAAAAATGTATATTTGAAATTCTAATCAATCAAACTATAATCAGAGGGCAAGGAAGAATGTATAGTTGCATATTGTTGGAAGGTAGAACATCATAGCTGGCTGTAGAACAGGAACTTAACCTTCATATTCATTCAGCCTTATCAGGAAACTGAGCCCCAGCAAGATCAAATTACCTGTACAACATCAAAAAAATTAATAACAATGATAACAATAGCAATTCACATTCATACAGAACTTTGAGAAGCACTTCATTCACAACAATCATTTGATATACTACTGCTAATACATAACAAAGGCAATAATGATTAATCACATTTATGTAGCACTTTGAGTACTTTCCTCACAACTCTGTGATATTTTGGAAGAATTTTTTTTATCTTTTTGTAGGTGAGAAAACTGAAGCTCAGAGAACTTGTGACTGTCCTCTGGTCATACATTTCAGAAGGAGCAGAGTTAGGATTCAAAGTAAAGCATAATTTGAACAGTGGGACTTGACATCAAGTCCAGTGTTCCTTTTTGACTTCTAAAAAATAAACTGACCTGATTTGATTCTCAGCTCTTGTTACTTGCTCGTATGACCTTGAATAGTCACAAAACTCCACTGGGCTTTAGTTTGCTTGTGTGTAAAACAAGAGAGTTGATCACTTACTCTGAAAAGTTCTTTCCAGCTTTACTCTTCTATTCAGTATGGAGACATGGAGTAGGGAAAAGAGATTGGGCTTGGCATTAGGAGAGACGTGACTTCAGGTTCTGACTTTGAATTTATCCAGTTAGTATATAATCTTAGGCAAGTCACTTAACATCTTTAGGTCTCTGTTTCCTCATCTGAAAACTGGGGATAATATTCTTTGTATTATCTGCTTCACAATTGTGGAGTGAAGCTTAATGGGGTTGTAGAAGACAAGACAGCAATTTAGAGTAAGATGACTTGGGTTCAAATCCTGGGTCTGGACCTCAGTTTCCTCATCTATCAATGAAAGAATTGACTAGAATCCTTTAATATCATCCTTGCTTCTAAATTCTTTGATCTGGAAGATTCTCTTTTACTTTCTTCTCTTTTTTTAACCATTTATTAATATTCATTTTTAACATGGTTACATGATTCATGCTCCTACTTTCCCCTTCACCCCCCGCACTCCCCCCACCCATGGCCGACACGCATTTCCACTGGTTTTAACATGTGTCCTTGTTCAAGACCTATTTCCAAATTGTTGATAGTTGCATTGGCGTGGTAGTTTTGAGTCTACATCCCCCATCATGTCCGCCTCATCCCATGTGTTCAAGCAGTTGCTTTTCTTATATGTTTCCTCTCCTGCAGTCCTTCCTCTGAATGTGGGTAGCATCTTTACCATAAATCCCTCAGAGCTGTCCTGTGTCATTGCAGTGCTGCTAGTACAGAAGTCCATTACATTCGATTTTACCACAGTACATCAGTCTCTGTGTACAAAGTTCTTCTGGCTCTGCTCCTTTCGCTCTGCATCAATTCCTGGAGGTCTTTCCAGTTCACATGGAATTCCTCTAGTTTATTATTCCTTTTAGCACAATAGTATTCCATCACCAGCATATACCACAATTTGTTCAGCCATTCCCCAATTGAAGGACATACCCTCCTTTTCCAGTTTTTTGCTACCACAAAAAGCGCTGTTATAAATATTTTTGTACAAGTCTGTTTATCTATGATCCCTTTGGAGTACAGACCCAACAATGGTATGGCTGGATCAAAGGGCAGGCATTCTTTTATAGCCCTTTGAGCATAGTTCCAAATTGCCATCCAGAATGGTTAGATCAGTTCACAACTCCACCAGCAATGCATTAATGTCCCAATTTTGCCACATCCCCTCCAGCATTCATTACTCTCCCCTTCTTTCATTTTAGCCAATTTGCTAGGTGTGAGGTGATACCTCAGAGTTGTTTTGATTTGCATTTCTCTGATTATTAGAGATTTGGAACACTTTCTCATGTGCTTATTGATACTTTTGATTTCTTTACCTGAAAATTGTCTATTCGTGTCTCTTGCTTCCTTCAAGGCTCAGGGAAACCTTTTCCACTCTCTCTATTTCTTTCTCAAATTGTCTGATATTTAGTTTTATATTTTATGCAAGAGTTGGGGGGTAGATTGAGTCAATTAGTTAATTGCCCCCATTTCACTTTAAGTGTCAAGATGCTACCTTAAACAGGTGAGAACCCTTCTCAGTTGACTTGTCAAGCAGAGTTTAGACTAAGTTCAAAAAAGTCTTAATCTAGTTAGATGTCCTTGAAAGCCTACTATGAACTGGAGTGATATTGGATGATAAATATATTGAGATTCATTAGGAGACTCAGTTACATCCTGTATGTTGTCTACAAAATTGCATATCCCTTTGGAATCCAGGAATTCAAGTGGGGAGGGAAGAGAAAGTAATTGCTTGAGGGGTGGAGAACAGAAGAGCATAAATCTTCTCACACTCCCCTTTTTCTTTGTCAGAGCAGAACTATGCAATCTTTGAAAAGTCCAAAGGATTTTAGACTTTTCATTGACTTTCTAACATTGTGTTCCAGACAGCAGCAGTTGACAATAGTATCTGTGTTGGGAGTCTTGAACAGAATGGATATAAAGAGGAAAGGCATATTCAAGACATTATAAGGCACCTAAAGGGACTATTATAATATGACAAGGGTCTACTTCATGGGTGACCCCATGCAAAGGAAATACCCACTTCATGACAAATGCTTTAAAACTTCTGCTCACTTTCTACAGGATTCTGAATTACTTGTAGAACATTATCACAAACAACTGGGGTGGGATAGTTTTATACCTCACCATGGTAAATTCCCATCGCTAAAAACTAATTAAGTTGGACTGGATGATTGATATCAACCAATAAACAATAGAAGAAACCAAGAGGGGGTAACTTGTGAGCAATGCCATTAGAAAAACATCTCAGTATCCCCACACACATAGTAATTTCCTTCTTAGTATCCTACCTTCCAGGGCAAGTAGAGACTGAGTGAGTTGTCTGGAGCACATATGCTTTTCATTAATGAATATTTCTTAAGCATAAGAAATTTTGTTTATTACGTCTTTGTATCCTCAATACTTAACATAGTACCTTGCATAAAGGACCTGCTTAATAAATGTTTGTTGTATGGAAATGAAATAAAAAGGCAGGAGGTCAGTGGGGAAAGTGTTAGAGGAAGGAACTTTGTTCACATTCTGACTTGGTTATTCACTGTTTATATGACTGCCCAAATAACTTCTCATCCTCATTTTTCTCATCTGTAAAATGAGGGAATTGCACTAGATTATCTCAAAGGTTCCTTCAGGTTCAAAAATCCATGATCATATGAATTCTGCTTTGGACCTTAAAGTACTATAAAGTAGCATTTTATAGCCTTATTGGTTTTATAGTCTATGCAAGCCATACTCATATGCATAAAAGGGGAAAACTATAAAACAGGAGGAAGAATGATATAAGAGGCTAATGCATTCACTCCAAGCCACAAAGATATTAATGTGCCTTTCTCTGCATAAGTGATGAGTGAGAAGGAACCATGGGTCTGTTGTATTACAAAGAGAAAAAGTGAATTGTCACATTATCAGGTAACTCTATGGCACTTGACTCCACAGTGCATTTGGCATTCAGATAAAACCGGTATCATTAGTCAAGAATTAGTGTTTTTAACATCAATGAAGCAGTATAAACAAAATCAGTAGGTTAAGGAATATTCTGCAACCTCACGCTTCCAATTCAAGAACTTCCTCAGATAGTAAATATCTTCCTTTTGTTAAGTCTCAGATCATATCACACATATCACATTATTTTGAGACGAGAGGATGGAAAGATGCTAAGTTCATGAATTTAAATGTGAGCAAAACTAAGAAACACTTTCCTAAGTCTATCAAAATGACATAGATATTCTCTTTTCATCTATTCTTCCCTACAAAAGGTCGAGTGGACTTTTTTTATGTGTGTGGTGGGAGGACAGTGGTAAGGCCATTGATGTGTGGGACTATAATCTTTTAAAAGTGAAATTGTTTTGTACCTGTTAAATTAAATTAAACTCCAGTCTTTAATTTCCATAGTTCATTAATATTTACTTGAGTAAAAGAAAGCAGATAGAGAGAAAAAGCCTGTTTCTAACTAGCCAAATGGATGCTTCTCCACATGACTCTCTCCTCCACCTTACTTTCACTACTGCAACCAAGGGAATAAAGAGAGAGCCCATTCCTGGAATCCCCTCTTTTGTATCTTCTCCTTTACCCCCGGATCCTAACCTGAATCTTTCCCAGTCAATGTGCCCAGGTCCCTCCCATGACCCATGCTGAAGCACAGGGAAGCAGATCAGACCCAAATGCCTGATTGTGGGAGGGGGTTCCCTTCACACAGTGTAATATTATATAATTTAACTTGTCTTTGTGATAACAGGTGTGCAATTAACTAGGGGACTGCAAAATAAATAGAGATAAAAAGAAATACCAGATCTAATGGCACTTTTGAGGGTCTATCATTTATGTTGTAAATATTTTTCATTGGTAGAAGTGTGAATAGCCAAAACTGTTTTCATTCCTTTCTTATGTTGAATTCTTTTTTTTCTGCTTTCTAAGAGATTAAGACATTTATATGGATATTTTCATCTTGACTGGTTCAGAATTATTCTGTCCTTGGGCATTGGTCATCTTATCATTCACAAATAGAGAAACTTTTGCAAAAAGATGTTTCCATACATGAATTTAAATTCATATCAGTATTCCAAAGGGCAGAGAAGTTTGATATATTTTGTAATATGCTTCAAAAGATAATAATCATCACCATGAGATAGTTTAAGAAAGAACCTATCTGAATGGCAAGAGGATAGACTTTTCAATTCAAGTTGCCTTTTTGCTTTAAATTAATAGTGGTCATCTATTTATAATAACTTTATGTGCCTTCTTATTTGTCTTCTGAAAAACCTATTAGTTTAATTCCAGGTTGAACTGAAGAAGGAAGGAAGGGGATGTGTGATATGGTGGGTTTGACATCCTGATTTAAATGACCTCTCAAGGATCCTTTCAGTGCCATGACTTGATAATAGTCAAATTATCTATAAAATAAGCAGGAGAAGGGATCACAAACCATTCTAGTTTCTTTGCCAAGAAAACCTCAAATGGGGTCACCAAGAGTTGGACGTGACTGAAAATGACTGAACAGCAACAACAAAATCCTTGGTATTGTTAAAGTGAGATGTAATGACAGAAAAGGATAAAGGTTCCAAGGGAGTAGTGACACTAGGACATAAGCACCATGATGGATCAGTACATTAAAGCTTTTGAACTGAGATACCTTTCTTCCCTGAATTTAGTTGCATTAATTGCTCTAACAAGTGACTAGAAACTCTTGAAATCTGTTCTTTCTCTCATCCAGCTTGTGAAAAGTCTGTTATAGGAAAGGTGAAGCAGTTCTGTTTTTTTGTCTTTAATATTTCATCAAGACAAATTTATGAAATATTTAAATAACTCCTGAAGGAGAAATTGCTTTATAAATAAAACATGAAATTGCTTAGCATGGATTCGGCATCAATAGTCCCAGGCAAGCTGGCTCCCAGCAGTGCTGTTTTTTCCTTCGGTTTGGATGAGATATAGTGATCCAGGGAAAAGGCTGTATCCAATACAATTGCTACTCTGTCAGCCCTTTAATATGCCTGTGCTTAAATCCATTAATTTTTCTTAAAGCTATTAATGAATAATGGCTGTGTGTTTTAATTGGCATGGCAAATAATTGCTTGCTTATCGAATGGCGATATAGACTCTGCTAATTACTTTGCAATTACCAAATGCTGGTAGTGAGCACAAAGTAATTATATATTACTGATCTGTAAAACCTTGATGTGACTACTAAATAAATGAAATAATCACTTTTATTTCCTGTTGTCTTAATAAGGAAAGTCAACTTTAACAACTTTAACAACATTAACTACTTGTGAGGAGTAGTTGGCCTTTGGAGAAAAGGGCCTAAACTTCCTATTCTTCTATTTCAGTACCAACAATCACTCCAGCTTACAGATATCAGAAGAAATCTAGTACTTGAAGGATCCATGATCTCATCAAATTGTCCTCTCTTCACTAAATGCAGATTTAACACCTCTGACCTTTAGTTCAGGGTTTCTTAACATTTCTTTGTATTTTGGACCCTTTTAGAAGTCTGATAAAGTATATTGATCCATTCTCAAAATAATGTTTTTAAATACAGGGAAAAAACAACAACAGAAAGGACTACAGGGGAAAAGGTATGATGAAATACCATTATCAAAATATCTTTTAAAAACTGAGATATTGGGACCCTCTGTTATCTGTGTGGTCTGTGAAACTTAGGTGAAGAGCAACTGCTTGATAATTTTTTTAATGTGAAAAAAAAGGTCAAAAATAATTAAACTATGCACAGTTGCTGACTTGAGCTCAATGGAATAAATTCCAAGATATTTCCACAAACTTAAATAGATACTAGTTTTCTAAAGGACAGAGGAATTTGATATATTTTGGAATATGTCCAGACTCATCCTCAGACATTCAGTTTATCACAGCTCCCTAATGTAAAGCTTTTATAACTTTTTGGATCTGAGAGGACATTTGACCAATTGGGATAGGCTTCCAGAGTCCAGAGTTATGTCCATGCCATGAAGGAACAGACTTTAGTTGAGTTGACTTTTGGCAAATAGAGGAAAGCAAAACATAGGTGATAAATATGAATGTGACATTAAAAATGGCATTAGGTGTGCTTACTAGTTTTTAGAGAATATTACAAAAACATTTTAATGCAGAAATTTTCCCATGGCTACTTTAATCAAACCTTTTTTTAGTTTATGACAGTAAAAAATCACCTTGGAAAAGAATTTTCCCCCTTATTATGTTGTTATAATATAACATATTTGAATTGTCTTTAGGCATCAGTCAAATAACAAATTCTTCTTCCACAATTTGTTGACATATCCAACATATTTAAATTTATCTTCCATTATTTTCCTTTAAACAGGGAATTTTTAGGAGAAAAAAACAATAAAGACAACTATTCTAAAAGGGAATGGCCTTCCTGAGAAGGTTCCCATTACAGGAATTCTTAATGTGTATACAAGGAGAGGACGTTGGATGATCCCTTATGATAGATGCTAAACGGAGGTGATTCCTGTTCACACACAGTGGCGTATATGACCTTTGCAACTCTGAGATTCTGTAATTCTCTTCTTATTTTTGTCTTATCCCCTATCCTCAGGAGCTTTCAGTCTAGTAGGAGGATAAGGTTTCTCTAAACTTTATATCAGAACATCTTGTACAAAATAAATGCTTAATAAATCAAGCAGTCTTCTACTCAACCCAGTCCTTTTGATGTCCCCTCAATTATTTAATTCACAGCAATTACCTGGAAAGTAGGTCTTTTGTCCCCATTTTATGGATGAGGAAACTGAGACAAACAGAGGCTAAGTGATCTGCCCAGAGTCACACAACCAGTAAGTGCCTGAGGCTAGATTTGAACTTGTCTTCCTGATTCCAGACTCAGTTCTCTATGCACTGTGACACCTTATTGTTTAGCCCTTCAGTCATGTCAGATTCTTTGTGACCCATAGACTTGTCTGTGGAATTTTCTTGGCAAAGATCCTGGAGTGGCTTGCCATTTCCTTCTCTAGATCATTTTATAGAGGAGGAACTGAGGCAAACAGGGTTAAGGGATTTGCCCAGGATCATACAGATAGGAAATATCTGAGGACAGATTTGAACTTGTGTCTTCCTAGGATTCTAGGACTAGCACTCTATCCACTGAGCCACCTATCTAGCTGCACTAAGTCTTTAGACCTTCAAAATTTTATTCTTGCTCATCTTTTTGCCTAGAATTTTCTCCCTGTCCTTTTCTTGAATTAATTTCTTATCCATCTTTCAAAGTTCAGATCAACTTTTAATTTCCTCCATGTCTATGAAAACCCCTTTCTTCCTTTTGAATCATTTGTTCCTTCTCTTAATTCCTACAGCATTTATATTGATATCAAACAAATAAATAGTTGTTCTTACAATTTCCTATTTACTTCTCTTAGTCATTTCACCTATAGAAATCTTTTATATATATATATGTCATTAGATTGTTAGCTCCTTAAGATCAAGGCCATATTCTTCTTCTAAATGATTCTTCTTCTCCTCATAGTGCCCAGCTCAGGTGTAAGCAGTTCAGTAAGTTTTCCATTACTGTTGGTTTTCTTTGCATTGTAGCCCCTTTTCTGGAAGAATTTCAGATTTAGAGAAAAAAAAACACATCTTTCAGTAAGGTGTTATTGTATAGCATAATATTGTATATTAGATGACTTTTCCAGGTCCCTTCCAGAGCTTTCTTCCCCCCATAAATACTGTATATTTTTAATCTTCTAGCAAATGAAGGCATATTTGCTATGTTGTCACAAGTGTATCATCTGAATCTGATTATCTGTTATTTAAAAAGTAAAAATTCAAAAATACCTGGTGATGGTATTGGGACAAAGATATCATCAATGAACTTCTTAAATCACCAAGGGCAACCAAGTCCTTATTTCCCCCCATTCTTCATCTTTCTTGATCTCTTTGAAGTTCTCGATGTCTTTTATCATCTAGGGTAGAAAGGTAAAATCTCCTAAACAAAATTCAAAGTCTTCTTTTTGGTACTCAAGGCTGCCCCATTCTACTTTTCCCTATCATATTATTCTTTCCCATCACTCTATGCTCCTGCTAAGCTGCACTCCGGATACTATTCCTTATCTTAGCCTCCTTTTCAAAATTAAAATTTAATTACTACTCATTCCTTAAACATAATTAAGATGACCACCCTCCTCATCCCTGACATCTCACCCACTGTCAGTTGTAATACTTTACGCTCATAAATGGCTTATTTATTGTGGTTTTCTATTGGTTTTCAGTCAGATCCAATTCTTAGTGATCCCATTTGCAGTTTTCTTGGCAAAGACACTGAAGTCGTTTGCCATTTCCCTCTCCAATTCATTTTACAAATAAGGAAAACGAGGCAAATAGGATTAAGCAATTTATCCAAGGTCTCATATCTAGGAAATGTCTGAGGCCAGATTTGAACTCAGGAAGATGAATTTTCCTAACTCTTGCCCCAGTGCTCTATTTACTGCATCCCCTTGTGGCCCCAGAGGTTTTTTTTTAAATAGGGTATTGTAGTTTAAATTAATCCCCAAATGAACTTAATTTCAAATATTATCTCCTTGAACTATAGGTATACTATATATACTCTGGGACATAGTATATATAAATGCTTATATATACTATCCTGGTCTATAGAAAGTATAGGTAAAAATATTTCCTGGTGTATATTGAAGTATTCACTGGGGATGGAGGTTGTAGGCAGAGAGGAAGCAAATATTTGTTAAGTGCTACTACATGCCAGGCATTGTGCCAAGCACTTTACAAATATTATTTTATTCTCACCAAACCCCTGCGAGGTATGTGCCATTATGAAATCCATTTTATAGCTGAAGAAATTGAGGGAAACAGGGTTCAGTGACTTGCCCAGGGGCACACAGCTAGTAAATGTCCTAGGCTAGATTTTAATTTACATCTTGCTGACTCCAGACCAATACTCTACCTGCTGTGCCACTTAACTGCCTCAATATATATAATACAAAACAGACCACAGTGCTGCTTTTCTACTTCCCCAGCCTGGTGCCAATGGTCGTGATCATTTTATCTGTTTTGGGGAAATTTTAACTGATAATCCTGAACAGATGACCAGCTATGTTGGAAGATCTATTCTCAATCCTCCAGACTACCATCAAAGCAAAATCATGTCCGTGGCTTCCTTTTCATCCCTCACGCCAACCATTTTAACAACTGGACCGGAGTGCTCAAGCTCTGAAAAATTCCCTTTTTATTGAGAAAATAACAATTGACGCTGAGTGAAGCTGGAAAATAATGACACACTATTCAAATAGAAACTAGGTAGCTCAGATGCCCTATTTTTCGGTATATTTTTAACCTATTCATTACAGTTACTGTCTATTCCCCACCACCCCAACCCTCAGAAATCTGCTGCAAATGAAAAGACGTAAAACACTCAAATAGGGAAGAGGATGATCATTTTGTTTCCTTCCATGAAAAAGATGTGGGAATTCTGGGCAATGATAAACCTCCAATCTAGATGATTACCAGAGATGAGCACAGATTAGAACTAATCGGGAAATCAAATTTAATAAAGGAGAAGGGATGCTGTGCATACCAAGCCCCTCAAATCTCCTTATATATGTATTAATCTTTGTGATTTCATACAGTGATTTAGAGAGAATTTTAAATAGCAATCATAACATTGTAAAACTTGTACGTTGAAGGTTTATATCATCTATCTCCTAGTACTTATTTGTCTTTTCCCTCCGAAATGCAATTTATTGTATTTCTTCCTCTATATTCTCATTCATTTTCTAGACTGAATAAAGTTCATAGTTGGGACATGAGGAAAAATTTGGTCTCAGTGGATTGAGAAAATTGGGCAAAAAGAAGAAAATGGAATTTTTATTTGATTCAATTGAATACATTTTCACGCTTTGTAGCACAATTATAGTTGTTCTTGTTTTCTCTCTTTTTGTCTTATGATCTG
Organism: Gracilinanus agilis; assembly: GCF_016433145.1. NCBI lineage: Eukaryota > Metazoa > Chordata > Mammalia > Didelphimorphia > Didelphidae > Gracilinanus > Gracilinanus agilis. Next base: position 432,313,679 of record NC_058133.1, on the reverse strand, counting down.
CTGGTGGTATCAAATTATATTTACTACTTAAAAAAAAAACAACCTTTACCTTCTATCTTAGAATTGATACTATCAGTTCTAAAGCAGAAGAGCAGTAAGAACTAGACAAAAAATAGGGTTAGGCGACTTGCCTAGGGTCACACAGCTAGGAGGTATCTGAAATCTAATTTGGACCCAGTACTTCCTGTCTCCAGACCTAGATCTCTAACCACTAGGCAGCCTAGATGGCTGGAAAAAGGTTAATTTTGCTAATTTTCACTGTGATTGTTACTCCACTATGTACTTATAGCCTATGGGGGCATGGAATACTTTTTCCTTTTCTGTCGTTCAAATGATTTTGCCCACCTATTCGCTTTTCAGTGGAGAAGAATCAACTTTACATAATGACAGAATTTCAAACTTGTAAGAAAATTTGGCACTTAAACTAGTACAGTCTCTTTCTTTAACAGATGAGTCAGATTAGGGACAAGAATTAGTGTGATACAGAGAATGCAAAAAAGGACTGCATTTGGAATCAGAAGACCCGAGATAAAATTCTCTCTCTTCTCTCTGTCATCTCCCTAACCTTGGGGAAAGTCACACTAGTAGAATATAAAATGAAGGGATTGAACTAGATGATGACCCCTCAGGTCCCCTCCAACTGTAAATCTATCATTCTGTGATTTACTGAAAGTTACAAAGCTAGCAGATGGAGGACAAGAATCTGTTATCTTCTGACTCCCTGAATTCCAAAAAAGCCAAAAGAGAATTCCATTACTCAACACTTGATGGATTTAATGTTTTTGAATTTTTATCTTAATTACCCATCTTACATTTGTTAAGTATGGCTGACTCCATTTAAAATTAATAACATTAAAATATATTTAACCATTTCAACATCCACAGAAATATAGAATATAGCATTGTACCCTGTTCATTGTAGGGCTAACTTGTCATTGTTAGCATGATATTTTGAAGAGTATAAGTATGATATTTGAAGCATTATTTGATCCTTTAATTATCAATAATAATATTTTAATTATGTGATTGCATTATAATTAACAGAGGAAGCCCCCAGAACTCTTCAGTAGAGGGTCTAGTTTATGAAATAACAGAAAGAAGAGAACTGTATCTTCCTCTGAATTGAGAATAAATGTTCATTATATTTGCCTGCTTCAAAACTCAATTATATGAGTCATTTCAGGAGAGATTGCTTGAACTGACGTCAATTGATGCACCCATTTTAGCTGTTTCTATTAGGCTTTGTGGTATTAGAAAATAATAATGGGTATATATTGGAAATTCCATGCAAGTCTGGGGAGCTTTTACTCAATTAGAGACATTAAGTATTCCTTTTTTAAACCATAATTTGAGACTCAGTGGTGTTTTTGGGGGTAAAATTCTCTTAACATCTCTCCTTGAATGTTATATTTTGAGGATTTAGTGTTCTCCATGTAAGGAGTTAAAGGATAATCAATGGGCAGCCTGCATTTGCCACTCGTATCCAAATACTGGTGAGTGGTCTACAGAAAGACCCCAGCACATTGAGCAGACCTCCTGTGAATGTTTTAAGTGGGGACATAGAAGTTCCACAGGATGAGAAATGGTGGGTGGTTTTGTCTCATTTTGTTTTTATAAAAAAATGATAAGTATGAAACTTAGTTAAAATTTTATATTTTCTGAACCTTTTAGTAAAATATTTGTCTGTAAAGATGTAATTTGGAGGCAGCTAGGTGGCTCAGTGGATTGAGTACCAATCTCAGAGATGGGAGGTCCTGGGTTCAAATCTGATCTCAGACACTTCCTATTGTGTGACCCTGGGCAAGTAACTTAACTACCACTGCCCAGCCCTTGCCTCTCTTCTATGGCATCATTGTTTGCCCCCACCATGGTTTGCATCATCAAAGGCTATGCTGATGCAGGACTATCTCTATATCATGTGTCTTTGGAGTACTATGCATAATATATACAGTGAGAAATGTGGTAACTCTATTAGACAATATGCTAATCTTCTGAGTATGCAACCAAGATGGCACCTGTTCACAAGGCATATTAAATCTAAAAGGGTCCTTCCCTCCACCCTTGAATTATTTTTATTTCCTCAGCTTCAAAAATTTTTTGTCACTTGTATATATGATACTGTTCAAGGAACCATCTGTTCTGCATATTATATATAAAATAGAACATTTCTATATGGAAAAATATAAACCTATAGAAGCTGCCAATATTTTGTTAAACCATTAACCAAACTGTTATGTGTGTGAAACTAATTATGTGAGAGATGTTTATTTATTTTAATCTTTATAAAAATGGGTCTTAGGGCACATTATGGAATATTTATAAAAAGACAAATTATTCTGGCTAACTTGATGGAAGATTCAGAACTGCAACCTTGATAGCATTAGAAATTAATGTGAACCTTTCAGTCATACCACCAATGTAATTTCTTTAACCAAACAACCTCTGAATCTCTGTGACCTTGTATAGCATTTTTTCAAATTTCTCTAGATTTTCCTTCCTTCCTTCCTTTTCTTTCTTCCTTTTTTCTTCTTTCCTTCTTTCTTTCTCTCTTTCCTTTTTTCTTTCCTTCCTTCTTTCTTTCTCTTTCTTTCTCTCTTTCTGTCTTTCTTTTTCTTTCTTTCTTTTTCTTTCTTTCTTT